>NC_059296.1:28186368-28198868 GCF_017591435.1 Portunus trituberculatus | reverse complement strand
GTGGTCAATAAATCTATCTATGTATTCATCTATCTGTGCGTACGTGCGTGAGTGCAGAAGTGCCTATACACGTGCAGGTGCCTTCACACACTGACCTCAGCGGAGTTCAGCGCACAAAGGAACAGGAAAACAACTTTAAGCTCCTCGCCGCATTTTAAAAAGTGTGTAGGATCAGCGGGACTCGAACCAACTAACTTAGGCAGCTTGGCGCAATACATCACGTGGCGGCAGCTGCTCCCTCTGTGTCGCGGCACAGCCATGCCAGCGTTGTGGGCCGGTCCCTGCTTGGAGAGGAACTTCCCGCTACCTTTAGTCACGGATATAGATGCATACCTTCTGCTGTTACGTTAGAACAAATGGAGAGTTTCAACAATGTCATCAGATAGCTCTCAATGTTAAATGGGATTCTGTCTCGACTGTCTGATCATTGCGATTTCCATTGTATTTCCATTAATTTGTGAGGCTAAATGTCACAACACATCACTGAAATAATTAAAACACTTGTCAAAAACTGAGTAGAATATGTTGCTTTTATTACTACACTTCCGAAAACAAAGCTAAAATGTTAGTAAACTGGCACTTTTACTTTCCTATTCGCTGTTTCCTTTACATGGCAGCTGACAACATTCTTTCCTCGAGTCTCGGTGTCCTGTCTGATGGCTGGGGTAACTTTTTTCCCATTACGATGACCTATCTAGACAAGGGTATTATAAATTGTTCTCTTTCACCTCTTCCCAGTAGGTGTACCCTAAAGCTTTCCCTTGACACCTCCACCACCAACACCACCACCAGCGGAAACACACTCTCCTCCACAGCACAACACCTGAATCACAGACAGACTATAACAGCCGTGCAGTCCAACGTTTTAAAATCAAAAGGCTCGAATCTTGTTAACATGCATGCCTCTCCTCCTGCGGCCTCGCTGCACAAGGCTTTCTTCTTACTCTCATCCCTATTCTGTCCAACTCTCTAATACAAGAGTTAACCAGTACTCTCAATCATTCATACTTTTCTCTGGCAAACTCTGAAACGATGTGCCTGCTTTAGTATTTCTATCTTCCTACAACTTCACTTCTTTTAAGAGGGAGGTTTCAAGACATTTCTCCCTAACTTTTGGATAACTCCTATGATCTTTAAGGGAACTGGCAATCCAGTGGGCCTCTTTTTTAATTTTTTGTTGCTCTTGGCAAAATTCCTCTCTTGCATCAAAGAAAAAAAAGTATTGTTAATCACTGCACAACCTTTCCTGGTACCAATTTCAATCTTAACCTTCCTCCCACAACCAAGGTCTGCTCCCTTCAAAAACTTCCTAACCTTTCCTTCCAGTCCTCATACTCTCCCTCCCCTTTACCCTTGCCCTCCCAGCCCATCAGGATCCCCAGGGACAGGGCAGGGCAATCATCATAAGAGCCCACGTGGTGCCCCGCAATTTATCCCCGTCCCTGGGCTGCGAGGAAAGGGTAATTACGGTTAAAAAAAAGTAAAGCGATACAACAATTAGCTAATTACGAGGAAATTAATCCGCAGACTGAGTTACGAGGCGGTGAGTGAAGTTTGGAGGACGGCAGGACGAATGGATGGGCAGGAGGGAGCGAGGTAACGGAAAAGGAAAACCAGAGAAAGATATCAGACAAAGGCCACGGTACTAAGACGGGAAGCACAATTGGAACAAAACTGCTAAAACAACTGTTGTGAGAGACGCTCCGGGGTAATGTAGCTTAAGAAATGTACAGTATACAACACAGACTGCATCCCACGACGAGTTAATCAGTTGGTTTATGACATGGAACTGAACAATGTTATGTCAAAATACCAGAAAACAGAAAATTTAAACCAACACTGAAGCACATAAAAATATGAATCCAGTTAGGTATATAAATATGAAATAGTGTATAGGAAGGTAGCCACTGCAGCTTGAGGAAAAAAAACTGAATTATCAACCAACAGCAGAGCCTCATGTCCCGCGGGAAGGGGGAGGTACTTGACAGAACATCAAGGAGACGCAGAGTTTGGTCCTTCCCTAGACACCAGACTATATATCGCTCACGAAGGACCACCAAATATCCTGATCCTGCGAACAATTGATACGAAAATAATTCAAGCTTAAATGTGTGAGGAAGGACAATTATTACTCGAGTCATATTCGTAACTAGGCAAGTACAGGAAAAATGACTATGAGCACCTACGTGGCTACATTTGCCGTTCATTTGTTACATGAGAACACAAGCAGGACACCACAAGGCTCGAGGAATGAGGAAAAAAGAGTTACTGGAGAGAGAGAGAGAGAGAGAGAGAGAGAGAGAGAGAGAGAGAGAGAGAGAGAGAGAGAGAGAGAGAGAGAGAGAGAGAGAGAGAGAGAGAGAGAGAGAGAGAAATGGAGGAAGAGAGAGAGAGACTCAGTTTGATAAATAAAAAAAATGCTTATAAAAAAAAATGTAAAATAACAAAATGGATATGGTAGTTGAAATTACCTCGTTAGAAAATTTTTGACACAGATCAAGATGATAAGATTACTGAAAGAGAGAAACAGTTACGTGCTAAAAGATCCATCACAGGCATATCTATGTTTTCCCACAGCAAAACCTCGCGTTGATTGGCCATGAGAAGACATAGCAAAAGTTGAAAAAAAATCTACAAAATATCATAAAACGAGAACACTCACAAGCCTTGCTGGCAGCGGCAGGTCACTCATTAATACCTGGAGACAGAAAAAAAAATAAATAGTTAAAGTAAAAAAAAAAAAAAAAAAAAAATATTCTTGTTAAGTAAAACAAAATGGTAGATAAATTAACTGGAGATTGGCGGATTAGGGAGGCGGTTGCATAGTGGATAAGGCGTGGGATCGGGCAGACGTCCACGTGTAGGTTCGAATCCCACCACGTACAGATGATCATGGGTGGTGATATGGGCCCTAATATGGGTACCACTATAACTAAAATTGCCTGCGCCACTAATGGGCGGAAGCAGAACAGCGCTTCCCATACACTCTTCAAGTGTGCCTACAGGCGCTATAGGCCTTACCGTAAAAAAAAAAAAAATAAATAAAACAAAATAAAATCGTGCACGGCTATTTTGGAGAATCAAAAAGATAAATCCAAGAGGATGACACTGAATATAAAATAACCAATTAGCTACGATCTAGAAATGTCAGATGCATGAACAAAGAAAATTATTAATTACAATTTATTCTGAAATACGACAACAAACTCAACACACACACACACACACACACACACACACACACACACACACACACACACACACACTAACGTGAAAGTGAAAACTGTGACACACGCAGCACAGAAATACGAAGGTTTATACTTGATGCATTTTATATTCCAGTGCCGGTAAGCCGTGCAGAGAAATGAAAGCAGGAAAGCACCAAATTAACTGAGGGAGAAACTGGTATTTATTTTAGAGACGAGAAAAAGTATATAACCATTTCACGAAAGCGGGAATGGAGGGAATAAAATCAGTCTTTTTTTCCTAAATAACGAGAAAAGGAAATGGAGAAATTATGAAATGATTGATTTGAACAAAAATAGAGAAAACGAAAGTGCTAACGACTTCTGAAAGAAAAAAAAACGTAACTCCGATAAACAACAACAAAAAAAAACTACATCACGCTTTACCAGAAAAAAAAGCAAGAAAACACGTACAATCCATTACTGTTCTTTTTAGAAACAACGAAAACCTCACTTTTTTTTATCACTAAGTTGTTAATGTTGCTTAATCAATTTGCCAACCCTCCAAGAGTAACACTTCCTAGCACGTTAAGCAAGACAACACGTGCAATTCATTACTATTCTTTTTAGAAACAGTAGAACCATGCGTGGTTTGGGGTCCGAGGGGTGTCCAAGCGCACGGGTTCGAATCCTGTCCACGGTCTGAGTGTAGGTTGGGCTTCCTCACTCGAGCCAACGGTTTCCTAGCGGGTGGGCTTTCAGATAGGAGGTACCCTAAAAAGTATCCCCTTGATGTGGTCTCAGTCCTACCCGAAGATCGGTCTATGAGTTCTGAGCTCGCTCCGTAATGGGGAAGACTGGTTGGGTGAGCAGCAGGCGATCGAGGAGGTGAATTATACACACACACGAGATATGATAACAATACATGTGAGGGAAGAGAAAAGAAGTGAACCCAGAAGTTGGTCACATTTTTATTTTTCTTATTTTTTTTTTCCCTCCCTGGATTCACAAAGTCATTAGTACGAGAATTCCACAATGTTGTATGTAATAGACGAAATAAAACGCTGGTTGAGGCCTTCTTTTTTTTATTTTACCGCGCAGAACATTTTAGTTATTAGAAACACACTCGTGGAGGAAGTTACACCTGAAAGATACTTAAAACGAGCAGCATGTTTTCATTATTATTAGAGAGACAGTCCTCCAAATCCTTCCTTTGAACAAATGAGGAAAATGACAAAAACACTCCACAGTTCCTATAAACACACACACACACACACACACACACACACACACACACACACACACACACACACACACACATGCATAGAAAAAAAACAAAAGAGAAACTCAGAAGCACGAACCTCAAAGCGAGAGGAAATGACACTTGGGAAGGATGAATATTAGATAAAATTTAACTGAAGGTAAATAAGAGAAGCTTTATTACTTCCTTGAGCGACACACACACACACACACACACACACACACACACACACACACACACACACACACACACACACACACACACACACACACACACACACACACACTCACACGTATACACACAACAAACACACGGACAAACAGCTGTACATGTCAACTCGGAAATTACTTAACAACACACACGGACAGATAGAGACAGTCAGTCAGTCGAAGCCAACAGACCGACCCACCGACTGACTGACTGACTGACTGACTGACTGACTGACCGACAACAGTAAGAAAATATATACATACTCATACATGAAGGAACAGACAAGCTGGCAATACTCTATTCTACTTTATTCTTAATCTTCATACCACCTTCCTCTCTCTCTTCTTTTCCTTATCCTCCTCCTCCTCCTCCTCCGGTTCTCCTTTTCTCTCCTCTCTCCTCTCCTTGCTCTTGTCCAATTCATCCTTCCTATCCATTCTATAACCTTTCCTTCCTTTGTCCCACCTTTCTTCCCACACTCTCCGTCCCCATCCTTCCCTTCCTTCCCTCGGGGCCGGGATGCTGATGTCACTACCGGGGACTGAGGACTGAACGCGGCAGACCACTGACAACCCAAATATTCTTCCAATTGAACCTCCGCTGAACCTTGGAGAAAATGAAGAACTACGTGAAATCTCGAGATAGAAACATAAGAATATATACTAAATGCCACGTAAAATCTCTTGGAACCTGAAATATCTTAGTGTATAATGCAATTGTCAATCAAGGACAGATTAATAATAGTGACAAATATAATATAGCAGTGGAAAGAGGGTGAGAGTTTGCAATGTTTCTATTATGAGAGACGTAGCAGTGAAGTAAGCGAGCAAACTTTACTAGACAGTTCCAAGATGAGGCTGGATGGATTCATGGGTATACTGATGACAGAGGGGAAGTTTCAAGTCCACCAGAGCTACCTACTTTTTTTTTTTTAATGTTCAGTCACTCAGTCTGTTTATCGATGTGTCTGTGCTTGTATGTGTGTCTGTCGATCTGTCTGTCCTGCATGTCTCATATTTCTAAACCCCTCTCAAAAAAAAAATAATAATAACTCCAAGGTAATGAGAATAGTAATGCAATGAATCTCTATGTCTGCTTGTCTGCCTGTCTGTTTGTTAGTCTGTGTCTCTCTATCTATGGCAGCGACAAATTGGATAAAGCCACCCCTTTGTATTTTTTTCATTAGATGATTTCTCCCCCATAAGTAGCAGGTCGCAATTCCCAACCCAGCTCACACCAGGTACCAATCGATGCCATGTGAACAGAAGCATCCATCCAAAAACCCTCGATCTGTTAAGTGTAAATCGGGAGGCATAACTACAACACCACCAACCTGTCCCTGTCTATTTGCTTGTACTGTGATTTCTTAGCCATTATTTCCTTTTTTTTTTTTCCTAAATAAAATTAGTACTATGACTTGTTTCCTGATACTTTATTTCCTAGCAAAAATAGTTTCTTTATTTTCCATTACTTTTTTTCCCTGATGCTTTCTTTCCGATCACCTGTCTCATTGTCCGTCTATCTCACATTCCTACAACAGTGTGGAGATCGAAGTAATAAGGTTGACATAATTCACCGTGGAATGGTTGATGTCTTCTTGCTCTAAAACCTGCTAAAAGTACTCCTAGATCCACGCACTCTCCAGAATTCTCCCGTCTGGCATTTTATGTAGCGCTGTTGCATATTGGAGCCTAGTAAACTACTTCTTTAGAATGCAATGCTCCACTAAACTCTTCGAAATATGGACACTAACTTTCAAATGTGTTCTAAAAGTGTACATGAAAAATAAAGGAAATGGTAAACAGAAAGAACAATAACAACAGAAACACGTTGATGATGATGATGATGATGATGATATTGATGATGGTGATATTGATGATGATGATGATGATGATGATGATAATGATGATGAAGAAGAAGAAGAAGAAGAAGAAGAAGAAGAAGAAGAAGAAGAAGAAGAAGATGATGATGATGATGATGATGAAGAAGACGAAGACGAAGACGAAGAAACCGAAAAAGAACAAGAACAAAAAGGTGATGATGAAAAAGAAGAAGAAGAAGAAGAAGAAGAAGAAAAAAAAGGAAAATATCAAAACAACAACAACAACAACAACAACAACAACAACAACAACAACAACAATAACAGAACAAAGAGAACGACAAGAAGTACAAGAAGAATGAAAGTGATGATGATGATGATGATGATGATGATGACGATGATGATAATGATGACAATATATTTCCTTTCCCTTCAGACCCATAAGCTGTTGGTTTCCCTGTTGCGTGTTCAAGGTATTTACGTACAAATATAATAATGTCTACGTTCTTATGTCAGTTTTCTCATTTCTGACAGTGATTTCCTTTTATGCAAGACAAAAATTGGTTGAATAACTTTACATTTCATTTCCTCTCGTTCCCTCACGTATTATTCATTTCCTTAAATAAATAAACCTTTTTTTATAGTAATGGCTACTTACTTATGTATTATGATGAATATTACAAACAGTTTTTATTACTATTCTTACTAAAACTATTATTAGTTATACTGGTGGTAGTGACAGCGGCAGTAATGATGGTAATGGTGGTGGTGGTGGTGGTGGTGGTGGTGAGAAAGGTAACAGCAGTGGTGGGCGACGGTGGAGGTAGTGGTGGTGGTTGTATCAGCTGAAGCAGTCTCTTAAACAACAATAATTAGACCAATTTTACATGTATTTTCTTTTGCCATGCACATTTCCGTCTCGCAGCAACTTCTAAATTATCAGTGTGCGTGGGTGAGTGCGTGCGTGCGTGACTGTGTGTGTGTGTGTGTGTGTGTGTGTGTGTGTGTGTGTGTGTGTGTGTGTGTGTGTGTTTCAACAAAGCCCCCCTATCTTTTTTTTTTTTTTCAGGGCATCAAGTTTTCAGATTATCATATCGTGTAAGTTCACCCTACCACCACACACCTCACCTCCAACACCAACACTTTTATCCCGCAACACCGTCCTAGCAACACAATCTATCTTTATCAGCACACACACCTGCCTGTTTACTCTACTAATACTCCAGGTGTACTCTCAGAAAACACTACTCTTCCTACACACACCTCGGAGGGTGATGAATTTCAAGGCAACAGCTAAAACAACATATGCTCATTGGTGACTGGTTGCAATTCTAAAAGTTCCACAGCGATGATGTGAGGGATTGTGGTTTTATGTTATCGTATGCATTTTTTTTATGTTTTTTACCATTCTCTTTTAACTGAAGGCATGTACTTACAACTCTGAGCAATAAAAACTATCTTCTTGTGTGTGTGTGTGTGTGTGTGTGTGTGTGTGTGTGTGTGTGTGTGTGTGTGTGTGTGTGTGTGTGTTCATTTCCTCTAGTTCATTTATATAAGGAATGAAAACCGCCCCCATTGAGATGGATTTCCAAGAGGTAGATAGTATTGCTTGTGACTTGCCTCACTCTTACTTCACACTGATAAGCTCCTTTATGGAAACATTTCACGTTTGGGGTAGTAATAACTTCCTGTCACAAACAGACAAGCATCAGTCCTTCCCAGCTCACAAGGAGCCACGTGGAGCGTCTACATATATGCAAAGAACCAGACACATTATCTGTAAAGAACAAAAACAGTATAATTTTTCTCCTTGCTTCTATAAACTATTTCATGAAAATGATAAAGAAAGAGTAAAAAAAAAAAAAAAATGTGAAGTTGCAGACTCCAGTGGCGAAAAACAGGCAACCTGCATTTAAACAAATGAATAATAAACAATTCAGATTTTTCTAAAACTCTTCCAAGATGTGTTCTGTGTAAAAAGAGACAATAAAAAGAATAATATATACACTTTGTTTTTGTTGAAAACTAAATGATGAAAAACAAATAATAAAATAAATGAACAGCCCTTTTCACTTTTATAAACTACTCTCAAGAAAACAATAAATAAAAGAAAGAAAGTCTGAGGGCCATTAGTTTTTTCCACTTTGTTGCGGTTCCCTGTTCTGGGGGCGGTGGTCCACTTGGCACGCTGGACCAAGGACGTAATGGCTCTCCCGCGAGATCCCATTTTCTTTGTCTCAGCGCCACTCGAGAAGGAAGACGGAGCGAGCCTAAAGTCGGGCGTGGGAGGAGAAAGACGAGAGTCGGAACGAGAACATTTGTGTTGCTGTCAATCTGGCCTTTTCACGCGTCCATCAATTGTCTGCTGGCATACTGGGAGATCAATATATATGGAGTGGTGAACGTCATAAAGAATCGTCACGTATTGGTGTATTGGACGTAATGTCTGTCTGTAGTTAATTAACAGAACATTTATACGATTGCGGAGCTGAGATTAGATATTCCACAAGAAACATAGACACTTATCGATTTCATCTTCTCTTTTCGTATGAGAATGGTCACATGATGCAAGTAGGAGAGGCACAAGGCATAGCACACGCGTTACACTTGTGGAAAAATAAACAAAAATGTGAATAACAATACATATCTCAAACAGTCTATAATAGTTAAAATATAACCAGAACATTACACGAACCTCACCAAACGCAGCATAACTTACTTGTGGACTAAATGAATCTTATAAGGCTGAGCAATATGAAGAATATGCTGACATGTCAATATGGTTCAGATTTACAAGCCTTGGAAACATGCCTCACTCTCCCTTCCTTCATAACACTTCCCTTACAATTTTCGTCAATATTCAGAAACGCCTTGCTCTCTAACCACAGTTTTCCAAAGCCAGAGACGACTACCTGGCTTCTCAAGACAGTTTTTTCCCTTACAATAATCTAAAAATCTTGCCAGTCCATCACTTTCTATTCAAGACTATAACTATCCAACACTTATTCCTTCCATTCCATCCTTCACTGTCCAATCCTTAACTTAAAAGTCTGCCCCATCCTCATCACCAATGTTTGTGTCCCTCTATTTAAAGACTCTATAACCATTTAACACCTATTCCTTCCATTCCATCCTTCAATGTCCCATCCTTCATAACTCTTCACTTAAAATTCTGTCAAATCCTCATCACCAATGTTTGTGTACCTCTATTCAAAGACTCTATAACAGTTTAACACCTATTCCTTCCATACCATCCGTCACTGTCCCCCTTCTCATAACTCTTCCATTACAGTGTCCCTCTATTCAAAGCCTCTAACCATTCAACGCCAATTCCTTCCATACCATCCTTCACTGTCACCCTCCTTCATAACCCTTCCCTAACAAGTCTATCCCATTCTCCCATCCATTTGCTGCTTCCCTCTATTCAACACCTCTTTACCCACTCAACACCCACTGCTTCCTGACCATTCCTCACGACGCACTTCTGACCACCCTGACTTCCTTCCTCAGCCTCTTACTCCACTACAAACACACACCGCCAACACCCACAAAGTAACATATCTACCCACTATTTCTCTCTTCATTCACCTCGACACGCCTCCTTTCCCCACCTCTACTGCAACATACTCTTTTCGTCTGTTAACTCGTAAACAACCTTATTCATACCTGAGCTAATGTAATCAAACTGAACTATTAACCTCTTCAGTACTAGGACACATGTTTACCCTCATTTGTGTACGATTAGACCATTTTTTTGACATTAGGAAGGGTCTATAGAGGTCAGAAGACTAGGGGCCACAGTCTTCACTATTTCAATCCCCAATATGAGTCTTTGAAACTGCATAAAATACCTAATAGTAAGCAGAAGGAATATGGAAATGCGTCACGGTACTCAAGGGGTTAATAGCAAATCACTCTAAACGAAATGAAACTAGATAAAACTACACACAGGTAAAATAAACCATAAAAAGCAAAATCTTATCCTAAACTAAGTTAACATAAGGCAAATAACACCAAATCAATGCAAACCAAAGTATATCAAACCAAAATACTTAAATCTCACCTAAACTATAACTAAGCGAATCAAACTGAATACTACTAAAAATAAAGAGAAATGAAACAAAAGTCAACCAGAGCAACCCAACAAAACCTAACCAAACTAACCTAACATAACCACATTAATCTCAAGAAAAATGAAACTACACCAAAGTAAATGAATCTAACCAAAGACAAAGTGGTGATGAATAAATCTAACCTAAAGCAAACAGATTGAATTTAACTACGCACAACCAAGACAAAACCAAGCTAAACTAAACAAAAAAAAAAGGGCAGAGCACATCATTTCTAACCTAACCTAATCCATGCCAACCTAACTTAACGCTCATCTAACTGTATGAAATCCCAGAAAGCCAAGCCAAACAAACCGAAATGAAACAAAACTTAATCAAGGCGAAACCAGAACACACTCCAGACAACCAAACCAAACTTAAACAAACGAAGCATAACCCAATCACGCCAAACCAATCTTGCCATAACATAACCCTAACACGATCAGAATATACTCCATAAAACCAAACCAAATCTATTTAAACCCAGCAAAAGACACTAAAACATCCCCAATTAAACCAAGCCGAAGGACAGGAAAGGAAAACCAAAGCAGAGGCAGCCCAAACGCAAACAAACCAAGAATCAAGAAACACCAAAGAAGACCACACCTCACAAAGCACAGCGCCATATTCTCAAAACGCCTTGCTCTCTCACCACGATCATTTTCCAACGCCCCAGATACGACTAGCCGAATTCTCAAGCCAAACCAATCTTACCCTAACCTAACCCTAACCTATCCAGAACACACTCTAGAACACCAAACCAAATCTATCTAAACCCACCAAAAGACACCAAAACATCCCCAATTAAACCAAGCCGGACAATACGACACCAAAACCTAATTAGAAGCAACCAAAACACCAAAATCTAACTAAAACAAACACTAAAATCAAGGGACACCAAACAACACCGTAGCTCACCAAACACAGCGCCATGTTCAGAAACGACTTGCTCTCTCACCGCGATAATTTTTCCAAGACAGTCTCTCCTTTCAATTTCTTAAGATCTGGGACACATTTTTATCATGAGTTTTGGGTACGATTAGACAATTTTATTTACATTAGCAAGAGTCTATGGAGGTCAGAAGATTAATGGCCACACTTTTCACTATTCTAACCTTCTACATAAGTTTCGGAAGCTGTAAATAATCGTCAAATAGTAAGCAGAATGAATACGTCATGATACTGAAGGAATTAATAAACTAAAAATTTTACCAATCTTTTTTATTTTATGTAAGAGGGAGAACTACCAAGGTTAAAAAAAATATTATTAGAAAAAAAAGGCCCACTGGAATTGTAGTCTCCATAAAAGATTCAAAAGAGTTAATCAAAATCAATCAACAGAACCATAAAAAAGATACCCTTAAAAACACGAGTATCTTCAACTAGAGTCTTTGAAAAGCAGTGTTGGTGAGAGAGCGAACCATTTTAGATGCACCATATTCTTAAAGGCTTCTCTCTCTCTCTCTCTCTCTCTCTCTCTCTCTCTCTCTCTCTCTCTCTCTCTCTCACCGTGACCATTTTCGAAGACCACAGAGACGATTACCCAAATTCTAAAGTGTATTTTTTTCTTGTCGATAATGCAGAAAACCTTTATCATGTCACTTGAATCACAGAAACACCCTTTAAAACCCAACCCGTACAACTTCAACTAAAACACTTTCAAAATAGTGAAGGTGAGGCGCAGAAGTATCTCAGAATAAGGGCCAAATGAACCTAGAATCTCACCTACCTCTATTCTCCAGCACCCACCGCGCCAGAAGGACTCACTCAGCTTCACACACGTTAATAAAGTCAACGATTCGTCCATGACCTGTCAATGTGCCCTTAGGCGAGATGCAGCTGCTCTGGATGTGACGGACGAGAAGGAGGAGGAGGAGAAGGATGAGGAATGAGAAGAAGAAGAAGAGGAAGCCACG
>NC_059296.1:28178868-28181368 GCF_017591435.1 Portunus trituberculatus | reverse complement strand
TAAGACTAAACAGATCAAGTAAAAAAAAAATAATAGAAAGAATAAAAGAGAAAATAAAAATAATTATAAACAAATATATAAATAAATAAATAATCTATAGACTACACCTTATTCTTTCTTTTCTAGTGATTTCTTTTCTTATAGCGATTTTTGCAAGAAATATATTTTGTTTTCTATACCACTTTTCTTCAGGGGCGTCATTCATTATTGATAAGCGTGCACACCTCGCACGTATCGTCTCCTCCACACCTCTTTATCATGCTTCGCGTCACATTAAAAAGCTTTATTCTTGTTTAAAAGAGACATCTTTCTCTTTAAAAATGTTCTCTCCCTTTTATAAGTGCAATCTTTATCAAAATGTCCTTCCTTTCCCTAAAAGTGTCTCCTTCCCTTTTAAAAATAATTTCTTCTCTCTCGGGAGTGCTTTGCTTTTTCCCTTAAAGATTTCCTCTTCCCCTTAAAAAAATGCCATTCTCTTCCTGAAAAGCTTTCCCTTCACTCATGAAAAGGATTGCTTCCATCACAAAACCCTTCCTAGTCCATTAAAAGTGTCATTTTTTCTCTTTAAATTATTGTATCCCCTAGAATTTTTTCCTACTATTGCAAAAGCGCTTCTTTCTTTTTCTTCCTTGCATCTTCCCCTTCCCTCCTCCTTCTCGCAAACAACTCCTCTCTCCAAGATAAAGTGACCCCTTTCTTCCTTATCCTGTCCCCTTCTTTTCCATAAACTGTTCCCTTAACCAACAACGGATCCACTTCCCTCACAAACTTCCCCTGCCCCTTTAAATGCCTCTTCCCCCAGTAAAGAGTGCTCTGAGTCTGAATTGTCCTCCCTTCCCCGCTCCCCGCCAGCCTCCATCCGTCTTAAAGTGGAGGCGTCAGGAAATAAGAGGCAATTTGATCTCTGTTTGTCTCGATATTTCTTGTTTTTGCAGCGCAGAGAGAAGGAGGATCGTTTTCATTCTTAGTTCTTTTTTACTTATTTTTTAGATTCTCCCTCTCTTACCTTTCCTGTCTTCTCTCCTTTCTTTGTTCGGAATGGCGGGGATGCAGAGCAGTAATATTATTAAGGAAACGAAGTGAAACTAGAGAGAGAGAGAAGAGGTAAGAAAGTTAATCATGGACGTATAAATTAAACGAGACGCGAAAGACTCGAAAATGCTGCTTACAACAAAGGGTAAATACGAGAAAAGTTTGAAACCTGAAAGAAAAAGACGAGAGAGAGAGAGAGAGAGAGAGAGAGAGAGAGAGAGAGAGAGAGAGAGAGAGAGAGAGAGAGAGAGAGAGAGAGAGAGAGAGAGAGAGAGAGAGAGAGAGAGAGAGAGAGAGAGAGAGAGAGAGAGAGAGGGGGGGAACTGTATTATCCTCAGTTATTATTGATAGTGAACCACAACCAAGGCAACACATAAATACCTTTTGTTATGTCAAAAATGGTCCAATTACTAAAGCATTACATATTCAAATAGTATTTATCGATTTACCTATCTATCTCTATGTCTATCTATCTATCTGTCTATCTACCTCACACTCTATTTACCTATCTTTCTGTACAGCAGGTAAAGATGGATGGCTAAGAGCTAAAAATAGATAAATGAATATGTATACTCGTACATAGAGGAGTAAATCAAATGTTGCTTTACAAACATTAATTGCATGAGGGTTGCGAAAGCGTTGCCTAATTCAGTTCGTATGATACTCGTCTGCTGAAATATATCGTTGTGTGAACTTGGAAGAGCATAATCGAACACTGTCCCAAGGTTAGGAAGTGAAAGGGAGGAAAGAGAGAAAAAGGTGATGAAACAAGGTGGACGGAAAAAGAATGGGAGCTATTATGTACTAGTGGACTGTAAGTCGGAGTGATCTGCCATACTATGAAACTATCTCAACTTCCTACTGTGAAATATAGAAAAGAAGAAGGAGGAGAGAAGAAAAAGGAAAAGAGAAGGAGGAGAGAAGGAGAAGAGAAGAAGGAGGAGAGAAGGAGAAGAGAAGAAGGAGGAGAGAAGGAGAAGAGAAGAAGGAGGAGAGAAGAAGGAGAAGAGAAGAAGGAGGAGAGAAGAAGGAGGAGAGAAGAAGAAGAAAGAGGAGAGAAGAAGAAAGAGGAGAGAAGAAGGAGAGAAGAAGAAGAAGAGAACCTGGGAACCTACCTTGCTCACTTTAGAACTTCACGACTTCAGGATTTCAGACGTTATTCTAGTACCTACACTCTACACCATGGATGCTCAACTCAGTCTCAATTCAATGCACTCCTTGGCGTGTGACGAAAAAAAATACTTATATCACTATACTGTAATGCCGAAACATTTTTATTGTATCTAACATTATTGAAAAGCCGCAACAAATAATATCACAATGTACATTACTGCATATTAATAATCCCTTCAGTACTGGGACACGTTTTTACCCTGAGATCTGTGTACGGTTAGACCATTTTATTGATATTAGGAAGGAACTATGGAGGTCACAAGATTAATGGCCACAGTCTTCACTATTTTAATCA
>NC_059296.1:28158868-28173868 GCF_017591435.1 Portunus trituberculatus | reverse complement strand
CCTCCTGCCGCGAAACTGCCATTCATTTCTTAGTTATTCACCACGAGAGGAAAAATGGTAATCTGATAACAATAACAAATAATAGTAAAATTGGTAATATCGATAACAATAATAATGATTGTGATAATGATAATAATAATAATAATAATAATAATAATAATAATAATAATAATAATAATAATAACAATAGCAATGATGATACTTATTTACTTCTGCTGCTGCTACTACTATTACCACTGCTGCTGGTGTTACTAATGCTGCTACTGCTACTGTTAATGCTAATGCTAATATTGTTGCTGCTTCTATTATTAATATCATTATTATTATTATTATTATTATTATTATTATTATTATTATTATTATTATCATTATTATTATTACTATTATTATTATTATTATTATTATTATTATTATTATTATTATTATTATTATTATTATTATTATTATTATTATTATTGTTATCATTATTATTATTATTACTATTATTGTCAGTATTATTATTATCATTATTATTGATAGTTATACCATTATCAATTCTCATTAATATGATTATTCTTGTATGAATATTGCTCAAACAAAAACTGTCTACACTGTCCAACTGTTTGTCAGGCTGTGTTTGTGCCTTTGTGCTGCTATACACGGAATCATCTCAAGACAACTCGGTACAGATTTTCCTTCTCTCTCTCTCTCTCTCTCTCTCCAAATTGACAAAGCTTAGTTTGGTAATATCGAGAGTGTAACTTAGGGAATACCAAATGAAGGAATCCCACATTAGGTGTCGCCTTAATGACCCAGAGAAAGGGAACACCTCGTATAGCAGCCGCCTTATGAGGGCTTTAAAGGGAGACTGGGCGGAAGTGAGGCTAGAGCGGGTGCCTGGCGTGGTGTTCCTTGCTGCAGCAGACGGTGACACGACCAGCCTGGCGGTGCGTAGGTGTGTGTATGTGTGTGTGCGTGTGTGTGTGTGTGTGGGTGGGTGTGTCGGTGGGTGGGTGGGTAGGTAGGTGGTGGTGGTGAAGACTGATGATAATGGTGGTAGTAGTGATGATGATGATGATGATGATGATGATGATGATGATGATGATGATAATAATAATGCTGATGGAAGAAGAAAACAAAAACAACAATAACAACAACAACAACAACAACAACAACAACAACAACAACAACAACAACAACTACAACAACTACAACAACAACAACAACAATAACAAGATGATGATAATGATGATGATGATAATGATAATGATGATGATGATGATGATGATAATAATGATGATAATGATGACGACGACAACAACAACTATAAGGACGACAATTAAAATAACACAATCAAAAAAATCACCACCACCACCACCACCACCATCATCAACATCAACACCAACACCAACACCACCACCACCACCACCACCACCAACAACAACAACAACAACAACCATCGAGACGTCTCAAGAAGGACCATTTGATCGCAGTTTTGGAGATGCAACCCTTCCCGCGCGCCGCTGGAGACGAAGTGATCATCATTAATCGTATCAACACAGAGGGATGGGAGGCAGGCAGGCAGGCAGGCAGGCAGGCAGGCAGGCAGGCAGGCAGGCAGGCAGGGAGAGAGGCAGATATGGAGGAAGGACAGGAGACAGAAACTCAAGAAATGAAGGAAGGAAGGAAGGAAGGAAGGAGGGAGGGAGAGAGGCAGATATGGAGGAAGGACAGGAGACAGAAAGTCAAGAAAGGAAGGAAGGAAGGAGGGAAGGAGGGAGGGAGAGAGGCAGATATGGAGGAAGGACAGGAGACAGAAAGTCAAGAAAGGAAAGAAGGAAGGAAGGAAGGAAGCCGATGATGAAGGACAAAAACAGAATACGATTACTACGATCTTTTTCTCCCTCATCCTTCTCTTCCTCTTTTTTTCTCTATTTGTCAAGACTCCCTCACTGGCTGACAATGAAACACACTTGTTCTTAAGTATACCTTTTTTTATAATATCCGTCATTCTCATTTTCACTTCATATTATTTATACCACAACTCTGTCTATAAATAACAATACGATAACACAAAATTTACAAGCAATAACTACAATAAACTAGGTACAACGAATCTCTCTCTCTCTCTCTCTCTCTCTCTCATCAGGGCCCTCAGGAGGCGTGTTAGCAGCCATAAGGCGGCGTCATGCTCTCTTTCCCGGCGGTGTCATTATGGCGGCGGCTGTCGCTGAAACAAATCCACGTCCTCCCACCTGTGACTGGAGGCAGGGCGGTACGAACACACCAACACGGCAACTCAGTAACTCCAGCGATCTGTGTCTGTTTGGTGACCCATTTACTGGCTTTGTGAGTGAAGAAATAGTATAAGTCTACGTTGAAATAATTAGCAGGTGATGTCCTTTTTATGGAGCTCATGTAGTTCGTAGGGGTCCAGATTTGTATGTTATTAGCATGTACTTTTTTTTTTTCGTTCGTACATCTATTGTTTGTTGTTATTCACTTTATATGCTGGAATCTTTTTTTTTTTCTTCTTTTTTTTAGGTATATTCAAGTTTTTTTTTCTTTTTTTTTCGTAAATTATAACCACACACACACACACACACACACACACACACACACACACACGCACATACACACACACACACACACACACACACACACACACACACACACACACACACACACACACACACACACACACACACATTCGCTATAACGTTCATTTCCTTAAGAACCAAGATATAGAAAAATGATCCCGGAATGGTAGTCAGTATTATCTTGCGATCCCTTCCCCTGACTTCCCTGTGTGTGCCTGGTGCTCTATGAGTGCATGCATTAGTGAGTGTGTGCACCCTATGCTTCATTAATGAGCGAGGCAACTTTACTTGGTTCTGTATCTACACCTTCCTACGATGTGAGAATCTTAAAGAGAGAAGTATCAAGACCCCAAAGCACTTTCAGAACTATCTTTATAATAATTAAGAACTCTCAGTCTGTTCGCCTGTTCTTTCCCCTCTTTCTGCCTGCTTGAAGTCTTGAAAGTAATGAGATTGAAATTTGGTAATCAAACAACGTTCAACGGAAGATTATTACTAATCTTTAATCTATCACTAGTATTTCTGCAGGACTGATAGAAGGAAGGATTTTCAAGATGCACACTAATTAATCTCTCTAGCAAACATTTCACTGATATTCACCGCTGGCCATTTCCTCCATGGCATCGGCAACACTGGACTTCCATCTGCTTCTGTTTTGCGTACCTCTGAAGCACTCCACACGCGTCACTGCACCCGGCATCAGTTTAACCCCTCCTTCAATGTGGTACTTTTCTTTTGGTCTTCCTCTGCCTCTCCTTCCTTTCACCATTCTTGTTACTGTAAGATTTTCCAGCCCTTCTCTCCTCATCACATGGCCGAAGAATTTTAGCTGCCTTTCCCTCACTGTCCGTATCATCTCCCTCCTCTCTTCCACTATTTTATTGATAACCAAGACTAAAAGTATCGGTAATAAACAAAAACTTCAACAGAATGAGAGAAACTTACGCCACCAACACTGAGACTAGAGGCTTTGCACGCGACTTTACTAATGCTTAATTAATCATGACCAAACACAAGGGCTGACATTGCTTCTATTAACACCACTACTGCGATCCCCGACGTCGTTCCCGCCACTACACCATATTCCACGTATAGGCCTCTACTATATACAAAAACAGAAAATTCATAACACCTAAATAGAAAAGAATATAACTTTACAGTCCATTGCTATTCACATTCCTATCTTAGTGAAATTTCCCACGAAAAACAGTCAGTACTCCACAGAAACTTAGAAAAGGATCAGGAAAAGACATTGAAATAACCTTGGGTGATAAAAACGCAAAAGAATGAAAATTTCTCCCCCCTTTTGAAGATAAACACTTTATATTTTTTATACCATCGAAAAAGTTCAACAGTCTTCACCTTTTTTGTATGCATTTTCTGACACGAGGTTAAAGGTTTCCCAGCAGCACTTGATCACCACTGCTGGATGACTAGGGCTACTGACCGAGACGCAGAAATAAAAAACCTCTTTACCTAACCACACTGTTGATTCCCTGCAATACAGACTTATTTCTAGAGTCAGTCTTCACTCGCCCACTGACGACGCCGGCTGTGGGTGGACATGATACATATTCCCGCCTCGCTACATAAAGAGAGAGAGAGAGAGAGAGAGAGAGAGAGAGAGAGAGAGAGAGAGAGAGAGAGAGAGAGAGAGAGAGAGAGAGAGAGAGAGAGAGAGAGAGAGAGAGAGAGAGAGAGAGAGAGAGAGAGAGAGAGAGAGAGAGAGAGAGAGAGAGAGAGGAGAGAGAGAGAGGAGTGAGTGAGGAGTGAGTGAGTGAGTGAGTGAGTGAGTGAGTAGGAGTGAGTATGTGTGTACTATGTGTGAGAGAGAGAGAGAGAGAGAGAGAGAGAGAGAGAGAGAGAGAGAGAGAGAGAGAGAGAGAGAGAGAGAGAGAGAGAGAGAGAGAGAGAGAGAGAGAGAGAGAGAGAGAGAGAGAGAGAGAGAGAGAGAGAGAGAGAGAGAGAGAGAGAGAGAGAGAGAGAGAGAGAGAGAGAGAGAGAGAGAGAGAGAGAGAGAGAGAGAGAGAGAGAGAGAGAGAGAGAGAGAGAGAGAAGTAATGATAGTCAGCCATTTAGAAATCTGCAAATAGCGAACTTCATGTAACTACCAAATCTTGTATTCATTACCATTTTACGTTTAGTCATGAGCTACCATCTCTCTCTCTCTCTCTCTCTCTCTCTCTCTCTCTCTCTCTCTCTCTCTCTCTCTCTCTCTCTCTGTTATTTGTCACCGTCTCCCTCCCTCCCGTCTCTCTCATCCTCCCGGGTTGCACCAGATCCGATTATGTTAATGAGAGCGAGAAGACCCGCGTCGCTGACTGCATATTTTAATTTGCATACGAGATGTTTGACAGCAATATGCCACACTCTCGGGCCCCTGTCCCTTACCCTCACTCCCTACGCCTCTCTCTCTCTCTCTCTCTCTCTCTCTCTCTCAAATTAAATAAGGATAAAATCAAATAAATCCAATCAAAGACTCACTTTTCATCATCCTCTTCCTTCTTTTCTCCTCTCCTATCTATCATGTTTTCCTCTCTCTCTCTCTCTCTCTCTCTCTCTCTCTCTCTCTCTCTCTCTCTCTCTCTCTCTCTCTCTCTTTCTCTCTCGCAGATTTAAAGAAAACGCTACAATGATCGCTAAAAATGGCAAAATAACCCAGTTTAAAAACATTTTTATTTTCTCCCTCACTTCTTTTCCTTCTACTTTATCTTCGTCGCTCTCCCCTTCTTCCTCGTTTTCCTCTTACCTATACTCCCCCTCACGCTCTTCCTCCTCGTCCCGTCGTGTCGGCATGGCATTTCCCTACCCATCTCCAGATACGCGAAAAGAAGATGGACGTAGAGTACGCTTCCCTCCTCTCTATGCAAATCACATATGGATGAAATACAGGCGAGGATGGGAAGCAAGAGTGATTCTTTATCTGGGAGAGGCAGCCTACTCGCGTGGGTCAGGGTGTCGGCATCACAGGAGAGGTAGCTTTTGCACGATAAGCAAATTATGTGCACCAGGGCCCTATCTTTTCACTCTGTTTTTCCCCTGTATACATACATATGCAACGCGCTCTGTACACGGCTCAGGCTACGCGCCGTCTGGCTCAGGCAGATGGGGAACTTATAGGCAAGGCACCACTCAGCCGGAGAGAGACCATACACACACACACACACACACACACACACACACACACACACACACACACACACACACAGGCACGCACGCGCGCACACACACACACACACACACACACACACACACACACACACACACACACACAGAGAGAGAGAGAGAGAGAGAGAGAGAGAGAGAGAGAGAGAGAGAGAGAGAGAGAGAGAGAGAGAGAGAGAGAGAGAGACGCGTGTGGTACTTGAGAGCTCTTCATACCAATACCGAATGGAATCACAAACTCTATATTAATATGGATAAGGCAGCAGGCAGGTGCCAAGAGACTGGTGCTTTTTTTTCTATTTCCTCGTATCTCTCAAACGCAATTATTTTTCTCCCCAACATCCACCACTGCCATCGTCGTCGTTTCTTGCCTTCATCATTTCCAAGGCGATAGAGTGTCCTGAAATGCTTGGACGAGCATCCCGAACACACATTTCCTAACATAATCGATTGGTTTGTCTACGAGGCCAATCACCGCATGCACAAACATACAAACATGGTGATGAATGAACGTCTCACTTGTCTGTGTAATATGTCATCAAGCGGGAAACATAAACACGAGTTACTGGGTTGCTCAAAGACCTGACTAATTCTTACTTACATTCAAGATCCAGGTTGATTCTCCCATGTATCTATATAGCCAACACGCTCAACACTTCCCTTCTGAACAACAACTATAATGATTTGTAACACGTCCGCGGCAGCAGTGTCTCTACTTCTGACGAGCTTCTCCATACAACTTGTCAGATCGCACTTGTCGTCCTCAGGTGGTGTTTTACAATTGCTTTGTTCATTCCAGAAAGGATAACTCGTTTTACATGTACGGTCTTATAATGTGACTTACTACTCACGTAATTGTAAGCATAACGTATTCCGCCTAGTTATCATAAATAGCAAATGAATACCCACGAGTATACACGACTACAAAAATTTCTTAAGTGAGGAGCTTTTCAGTAATTCTCCCCAGTGGACCAAGAGGATTTCCACTATTCACTGGTACATTACACACCATATACAATTATCTATTTGGTAATTTCATATTGGACGAAAGTGGCTTCAAACATTTCTTTCCCACTCTGAAGCATCCGTCCTTCAAGCTCCTGCACTACTGATGAATCTCTGTGCTCCTAACTATACACAAGCACGGTGCGCCAAGCAAGGGCAAGCTGTAACTATTCTCCTGTTCTATTTTTATTTGTCATGCTAAAGTTTTTTTCTTCTTCCTTTCCCTTTTCTTTACAGAGATTAATACTAGACACGAATCTCTATAAAAGTTCAGAAAATGCTTATTCCTTTCCGTGTTCATAGTTCAATTAATCTAATGGAGCGGAACTAAAGCTCCTTCTCGCTAGTTTATGTTTTATGGGATGTGTACAAGAGGTTCGTCTCGCGAAAGAAAAATCATTGGAATGCCATCGAACAAACTTAAGACTGAACAAATCGAAGGACACGTGTTTCCTTCTCCATGAGCTGACATTTCTTTTCTCCGTGCTGACAACCTAGCAACCTTTGAAACGGAAAGCGCGGTGAAGAGAAAAATCAAATGAACATGCGATTCAACGAGAGATATTACGAGAAGAGAACGACTAAAAAATAAATGAAATGAAAAAAATGAAATAAAGATAAAAAAAAAATGAAATGGACGGAATATAATGCACCAGGCGATGAATGACTGGAATACCTGGGAAAGCAGTGGCCTCTGTGACCTGACCTCTGCCTGAACACCCACTGGCCTTGTATTACCCTCGTGAACAGAGAAAGGCGGGGCGAGCTTCCTTCCTTACTTGCTTACCCTTTCACCTTTTGCATATCCTATCCCTTATATTACACTGGAATGATATAAGTAGCACACATCGTCATGGCAAAAATTGAACGTTCCCAACAGTCACGAAGTACTTAAAGCTTAGGCTTATATACATTGATAATATGGCTACTAAATTTTAAATCACTCTCAATGAAGATAGGAATAAAAGTTTCTGCGTGTGTGTGTGTGTGTGTGTGTGTGTGTGTGTGTGTGTGTGTGTGTGTGTGTGTGTGTGTGTGTGTGTGTGTGTGTGTGTGTGTGTGTGTGTGTGTGTGTGTGTGTGTGTGTGTGCAGGTGGGGACAGGGAGATAGAGACCGGGTGAAGGCGCTGACAAACAACTTCCAACAGACAAACAATTAAAAATAATCTTCATTTATCGCTTAAATCACTTAAGAATATTTACACCACCGTCGTAACTCACTGTTAAAGTCTTCTTCTTCTTCTTCTTCTTCTTCTTCTTCTTCTTCTTCTTCTTCTTCTTCTTCTTCTTCTTCTTCTTCTTCCTCCTTCTCATTCTCCTCCTCCTCCTCCTCCTCCTCTTCCTCCTCCTCCTCCTCCTCCTCCTCTTCCTCCTCCTCCTCCTCCTCCTCCTCCTCCACCTTTTAGCGTCTAATATTCCTAGGTATTCCAACTTTACATTTAAGGATGAAAGACAGTCTCTCGCTCCAAGTATTGAGATCTCATTCTGTAAACACATCACGGAACATCACATTCATGTACTCACCAACCATCACCATGTGCCTCGTCTGCTACCAACTCCTGGCCAGAGAAGAGTACATAGGATTACATAGGAATATCAAACAGCAAGAAACTAGCAGGTCCTTTCTAAGCAGTCTGATTTAACTGCTTCTACACTAACTGACAACAATAGTATGAGGGAAAGGATAGTACAGTGGAAGGCTCCTCCCCACCCACGAGTCCCTCCAGCTGAAACTGGCAGATAAAGAAATGATATCAGGTAGCATTGAGAGAGAGAGAAAAAAAAAACTGGCATAGAATTTTAATAGGCAAATAATAATGACTACTATACGTATACTTTTTTTTATGTAAAAAAGAGAACTACCAAAGGCAAAAAAATGATTATTAGAAAAAAAAGGCCCACTGGAATTGTTATCTACATAAAAGATTCAAAAGAGGTAATCAAAATTCAGGGACAAATGTCTCGATACCTCTATCTTAAAAGAATTTAAGTCGTACAAAGTTGGAAATACAGAGACAGGCAGGGAGTTAAGGAGAGAGAGTGTGGATGTTTGTATCAATTAATAATGTTATATATGTATAGCGTTGGTGTAAGCACAGTGAGGAGAACAAGGGGTGGTGCGGCAGACATACTTGCAGCACCATCCCCTATCAATCAAATCTATGTATTGAAAAAAAGTTAACATTAAGAACGAACTTATTTCAAAAGAAGTGAACGACGAACATGCCAGGGTGTAAATGACTGGCAATGGATGATGAGTATCTGAATACACCAAAGCTTCAAAAGAAAACTGTAATCTGTAAATGCATGGTAGGGTTTTCAAGTGTGTGTGTGTAATTCACTGTTTGATCTGCTGCAGTCTCTGACGAGACAGCCAGACGTTACCCTACGGAACGAGCTCAGAGCTCATTATTTCCGATCTTCGGATAGATCTGAGACCAGGCACACACCACACACCGGGACAACAAGGTCACAACTCCTCGATTTACATCCCGTACCTACTCACTGCTAGATGAACAGGGGCTACACGTGAAAGGAGACACACCCAAATATCTCCACCCGGTCGGGGAATCGAACCCCCAGCGCTCTAACCACAGAGCTAGCGGGCCGTGTGTGTATGTGTGTGTGTGTGTGTGTGTGTGTGTGTAGTGTAGTGGTTAGCACGTTCGACTCACAGTCGAGAGGGCCGGGTTTGAGTCCCGGTAAGCGGCGAGGCATATGGGCAAGCCTCTTAATGTGTGGCCCCTGTTCACCTAGCAGTAAATAGGAGCGGGATGTAACTCGAGGGGTTGTGGCCTCGCTTTCCCGGTGTGTGGAGTGTGTTATGTGGTCTCAGTCCTACCCGAAGATCGGTCTATGAGCTCTGAGCTCTGTGTCTGTGTGTCTGTATTAATGACAGCTAATGTTATGGTCGCTGGAGGAGAGAGAGAGAGAGAGAGAGAGAGAGAGAGAGAGAGAGAGAGAGAGAGAGAGAGAGAGAGAGAGAGAGAGAGAGAGAGAAATGCATATATACATACATACATTAAAAAATATACATGTGACATTTAGATATTTACCAATTGATTTGTGTAACTAGAAACTAATGCCTTTTGTGCCTCTTTCTAAATGCTCTCTGGCAATGCGTTTCTTTTTTCCTCGGAACATTTTCAAGCATTATCTCAACGTTCAACTAAAAGAGCTTATTTGCAATTACTACCAAAGAGATGAAATCACAAAAGTATGAAAAAAAAACACATTCATCTCTTTGACATCACATTTCACACTCTTTCATGTTCTTTCATGCGTCACAATTTCCCTTAATAAATGAATTCCACAATAATTCCCGCTGCATTCTTTCGAAACAGGTGAGAGAAGCTCATAAGTGATAGCGGATTAAGCTCCCCACCATTCATGACAAAAATAATTGAAATAAGGTAAATGCTACCCTGACCGCGACCTTCACCATAATACAAGGCAATGGGAATGCAATAAGAGGCTGAAGAAATCCCTTCGCCACCCTGCAAATGACAAGGGAAAAAGCATCGCTGGTAAGTAGCTATCGGACAGTCGGGGGCCCAATTCATTACTACATAAGTCGATCAGGTTTGGAACACGGGCTGGGGAGCGGCGACCCCTGTGTGTCACCTGCTACCTGAATATTGAAGCCCCACGGGTCCACACCTTAACCCACAAAGGAGGTAAACAGTGAACACAGGCCCTGAAGTGATCCCGTTCCCATTGCTGCGCCGCCCCTCACTTCCCATGCCGGCGCCACACAAACCTTCGACCAGCTCATTATGGAGCGGTAAACGGATTATGGGAAAAAACGTAACATGTAACCAAGACAAGGAATGATTGACTGACTGACTGATTAACCCCTTCATTACCATGCTCGTTTCCATATTCACTCTGCATACTATTTGGTGATTTCACACAGCTTCAGAAATGTATGTGTGGGATTAAAATACTGAAGACTGTGGCCACTAATCTTCTGCCCTCCATAGACCCTTCTTAATGCCAATAAAATGGTCTAATCGTATAGAAAACTCAAGGTAAAATATGTGTCATAGTACTGAAGGGGGTTAACTGACAGATCTTTGGCGTCCTATTCCCTCACCCCTTCAAAAATGAATAAAAACATATCAATACAAACGAAAAAATTTGATACAATAACATACATGAAGAGTTCCTAAAGATCTGTGGGGTTAAGATTTACTGGAGCAGTGAGGGTCATGAGCAACATTTTTAGGACAGCACGAAGGGTGAGGAAATGAACCTAATAGATCAGCCGCTGCCCTCCCCTTCCTTAACCCCTCTGAGACCTCCGCCACAGCCCACGTCTCTTGTACCGCAGTGATCACCAGGCAGGACAAGTGATTGGCTTTGCGGTGGAGGCAGAAAAGTTACGAGTTCGGTCCTGTCTCGCGGTAGTGTCTCGGTACAAGTGGCGACCTTTCTCGTCAACGTAACAGACGCTCTTTAATATGTTATGAACTTCTTGTTGCTTACAATAGTAACAAGGGATGTTGCACCTCAGGTAATCATTATAGTTATTATGATCTCGGTGATGGTAATGTTGGTTGCACTTATTGTTAGTGTTGTTGTTGTTGTTGTTGTTGTTGTTGTTGTTGTTGTTGTTGTTGTTGTTGTTGTTGCTGTTGCTGTTGCTGTTGCTGCTACTGCTGCTTCTGCTAATATATTATACTTGTTGATGGTGCTGTAGTTCTTATTGTCATTATCATTACTATTATTGTTATTGCTACTATTTTTGTTATTATCATTATTATTAATATAAGTAGTAGTAGTAGTAGTAGTAGTAGTAGTAGTAGTAGTAGTAGTAGCATTATTATCAGTATTATTATCACTATTATCACTATTACTATCATCATTATTATCATCATCACAATTATTATTGCTATTACTATTAATATAATAGTTATTATTATCATTATCATTATTATTATTATTATTATTATTATTATTATTATTATTATTATTATTATCATTATTATTACTATCATTATTATTATTATTATTCCCATTATAATTATCATTACTAACATTAGCTTTATCATTACAGTCATCATTCTCATCAACACAATTATCATACCCACCAACAACGAATTTCTGGCCAAGGTACATAAAAAATAAATAAACACAACAACAACAGAGGCAGCAGCAATAATGGCTTTAATTGGTATTCGCGGGCGTAATTAGAGTCCCTAGTGTCAATAGAAGACAAAATGTTACCGGGCTAAATATTCACAGTTATTCATGAGCATCGACAAATCGCAACACCGTCAGCTTCACAATCTGTAATTATAATGTGCAGATTTGCATAGGCGCGCTCCACCGCAGGGGACGCAGCGCCACCCACCCAGCATTGAATAAACCCTGGTGTCACGGCCTTCACCAACTGATAGGCGAAAAATACGCTTTTAATATATGATTACTCCTACCTCTCTCTCTCTCTCTCTCTCTCTCTCTCTCTCTCTCTCGTTACTTTTAATAATCTTTAACAATATTCTCACTGAAATACGTCAGGCAGTTTTGCTTGCTTCATCACACACACACACACACACACACACACACACACACACACACACACACACACACACACACACACACACACACAGAGAGAGAGAGAGAGAGAGAGAGAGAGAGAGAGAGAGAGAGAGAGAGAGAGAGAGAGAGAGAGAGAGAATGGACTTAATTCTTATTCGAAAGATAATCATTCTTTCGGACGGAGACTAATCCGGCGTCTAAACATTTACTTCTTCGATCCGGTCTCTGGTTATCAAGCAAGGGAGTCCTGCCAACACAAACGACAACCAACAGCCGTGGTGAGGACAGTGTGATGACGGGCGATTCTTCACTGGTTACTTGTGCCTCCAGCTACCTGTACACACAATACACAATCATTTACAGCTTTACCTACGAACAGACTGCCGTACGTCATCTTGCTTCGCTTTTATTTTACTCTTCCGCCATTTTTCTGGAATAACTCTCCACGTAAATAAATGAATTGGACTTTGACAGAGCTTCTTTCAGTCATTCCACTAGTTGTCACTATCGTCAAGTAACAAAGTAGATAAAAAAAAAACTTGTGGTAGTAAGTTTAAGCGCCTAAGGTCTAGCCAGCTGTCCGACGCATGCAGGCATTTGCTGGACGTTGTTGTGACGTTATGTGTCGCCCCGTTGTTATGTCCCTCACAAGTCAACGATGATATTATACCATATCAATGGGAATCAATCTTTTTCCAGTATTAGCAAACCACTTTATGGATATATGGGAGGAACAGAGATTAATATATATTGCAACAAATTCTGGAACACTTCTACGCCGCATCTTTATTGTATTCTAAAAAGCTTTGGTTGAAATTACAAATCTATTTAAAAGAATTTTCAAGGTTCGAGTAACAGAATAATAAGTATTTTACATTATCAACTGGTGGAAACCATGAAACAATCCGGCTGCTCATCTCCACAACCTTTGAAAACAGTCTAGATATAAGAGCATAGAGTTTCAGAATACTGGTATGTTATTGTAGCATAATCTGATTATAATATCTACATGAAGCTGAATTTCCTTATTTTCCTTTAATTAGAAATCAATTCTTTTCTTATAAATCATAAATAGTATGCACTTTTATTTTATTTTCACCATATGCAAGTCTTTTGCGAACTAATATTTTTTGTTAAGAATCTGTGTAGAAACGTATTATTTCCAGCTTAGATATAAATGAAAGGAAGCACATGATGTTTTTAAAGACTATGCTGAAACAATAGTTACCACGCTATATATCTTATTCATCATTAGTGAGAAACAATCCGAGGAGGTGACGCCACAGCGATGTCTTCACAACACCTTCATGCTTCCCAGAGTTGACTTGGTCTTACGTTCATTAACTTACACAGGCAGGTGTCTTCATCATTCACTTCTGTTGCTTAACCATTGCGGCGAAAATTGGCAAAATGTATAAAAAATTTCTGAAAACTAATGAAAGACTTTCTTAGATGGTAATTTCGGAAAAAAAAATTTGCACCACGCCCCCTGAAATATATGATAGGTGTTCTGTAGATAAAACAGTTTTATTAGCGCAGCGTGGTGGATTCTAACGCACTACCAAGGCATATAAAGATTGCCGCTCTCAGGAATCACTTGTAATCCCTTCAGTTGGTGGGGCGGCACTTTAGTATTTAGGAAACAACATCACCACTCTCATCTCTCAAGTCTCGAACTACTTTTTACCACCTTTACAGTTCAGAAAAGGTCATCCATCTACAACTCCACCAACATCGGTCACTAAAACACTACAATCAACAACACCAGAACTACCACCTCCGCAATTAAACAATACAAACGCACCATCAGCACCATCATTACTACCACACCGTTACCAACATCTATACACCATACAACCGTTACTAACACCACTAACCCCACAACAACCACCATCAATCACTACACGACCATTATCATCGCCAACTAACACTCCATCACCGACTATTTATATAACGAAGCGCCATCACTGTCCTTCCACTATCTTCATTACGGCAGGACTCTTACGTCGATTCATAAACATGCCCGTTTTCTTTGAAGCATCGAACGGCAAGTGGCGGCCAAATATGAGAGAAAATAGAATGAGGAAGAAAAAGAAATAAATTGGAGAAGAGACGGGATGCAAGATTGAAGAGTGGAAGAAAGCACCACCAACCCGTCCCCTCCCACAAACACACACACACACACACACACACACACAGAGAGAGAGAGAGAGAGAGAGAGAGAGAGAGAGAGAGAGAGAGAGAGAGAGAGAGATGCAAAGACTCCTAATGAATAGTGAAGGAGTCATTTACATATATTAGCACCATTATATACAAAAAAGCGACTTTCTTCCTCATTTTTTTTTCCAGTGCCATGGTAAAAATAAAAATCAACGAGTAAAAATTAGAAAAAAAGAAAAAGCAAGATCGTTAAGAATATTTCAACGCTTCCATTAATCATCAATATATATACGACAGTTATTAATCACCATTACCACCATCGCCACCACTACCAACCACCATCACCATCGCCACCACCACCACCAACCACCACCACCACTATCGCCACCACCACCACCAACCACCACCTCTACTATCGCCACCACCACCACCAACCACCACCACCACTATCGTCACCACCACCACCAACCACCATCACCACCACTACCACAGATACAATTAGAGAGGGAAAACAAGAAAATATGTACGATCCAGTGTGTGTGTGTGT
>NC_059296.1:28136368-28153868 GCF_017591435.1 Portunus trituberculatus | reverse complement strand
GCTGATGCTAATACTGACCGTGAAATGTTAAACAAGGAATACATATGCTCGAGGTTAATCTCAACATGGGCTAACGCAGCACTACGCTAAATTGTAAGATAAATAGCAACTAACTGGTATATGAAGCCCCCCTCTCTCTCTCTCTCTCTCTCTCTCTCTCTCTCTCTGGAGACACTTGGAGGGAGTGTGTCGACATAAGTGGTTTACACACACTAACAATCACCTCATTCTGCAAGATAACCCGCTTTGTGACCACGAGAAAAGAGAGTGCTGTGTTGAGGCGCGTTGTGTGGTGTCATGTCCTTGGTCAAGCATAAACATACGATTGGAGAGGAGAAATGATCGTAATTCAAAGTGGGCAGTGAGAGTGGTAGTGATAATGTTTGAGAGTGATGGTGTGAAGGGACGCTGTGTTGGGTTTCTAGTAAATTACACACGCGTGGAGGGAAGGAACAGTTGTGTCAGTGTTATTGTTGTTGATGGGAATGTTGTGAAAATTATGATGTGTTAGGAAATTGTGCTGTATATGTAGCTGGGCGCGCAGTACAGGAGGGACGAGTGCGGCGATACAGAGCAGCCGTATTGACGCAGCCCATGAAACACCTAAAAGACATGAAATACGAAAGAAGAATATGAGATCACAAAAATCGGAAAGGAAATGATGGAGGAAGTAAGAAATATAGGCATTGATGGACATTATATAAAGAATTACGTTGTAGCGGTGACACAGTAATTTGTTAGTGAAATGAACATAGCTTACTAAAAAGGAGGAATACGAGTTAATAATCACATCATCGCCTTTAACCCCTTCAGTAATGGGAAACATTTTTTACCTTTAAGATTTGTGTACGATCAGATCATTTTATTGACATTAGGAAGGATCTATGGAGGGCAGAAGATTAATGGCTAAAGTCTTCACTATTTCAATCCCCACATGAGTTTCTGAAGCTGCATAAAATTACCAAACAGTAAGCAGAATGAATATGGACACGCGTCATGGTACTGAAGGGGTTAAATCCATTGAAAGGCAGGTCTCTTCTTTCTCTACTTCTCTCTTCCGACTGCCCGCTAATTCCAGACCTCACTAGCATAACTTATCGTGTCTCTTCCTTTGGTTTTGCCTTCCTGTCTGTGTGCTGCACGTGGACTGAGGAGGTGTAGAGAGAATAAAAAGAGTGAGGGGCAATAAGAAGAGTAAAGACAGATATGATTTATCACAAACAAGTGCAATACTGATAATGAAACGCTTGTATACCGCCCTAATGAACACTGATTAACACATCTAAATATTCATAACGTGTCTTGTACCTTTACACTTGAATTACCATGGAGTTGCACACACACACACACACACACACACACACACACACTTAACGGACTATGTTTCGTTAGATCAAAAGAAAGGAGGAAGAAAAACATCGTCTAGGTACGTACCATGACCACAAACAATTCTGAACGAGCAAAACATGGTGACCTTGAGAGGAATGGCCGCGTGTTCAGGACCGCGGAGAGAGAGAGAGAGAGAGAGAGAGAGAGAGAGAGAGAGAGAGAGAGAGAGAGAGAGAGAGAGAGAGAGAGAGAGAGAGAGAGAGAGAGAGAGAGAGAGAGAGAGAGAGAGAGGTAATGAAAAGTGAAGGAAGGAAAAAAGAACCAAGGTCTTTAAAATAACCAAAATTTCCAGAAATCGTTGAAAATACAACACCTACAGCGCCCTCCGTCTCTCTCTCTCTCTCTCTCTCTCTCTCTCTCTCTCTCTCTCTCTCTCTCTCTCTCTCTCTCTCTCTCTCTCTCTCTCTCTCTCTCTCTCTCTCTCACACACACACACACACACACACACACACACAAGGGGAAGGCATATGTCTCAACCGTTCCCAAGTGATAACCCTCATGCTGGGCGGTCCTTCTTCCACCCCGCATCAACCCTCACTTCTACGAACCACACATACACTGCACCTGTTCCTCGAGGCGCCAAGCAACCAAGGCGCGTCCCACAAGAAGGGACGGCGAGGTAGGGTGCATCGTGGCCCCTCTTAAGGAAGGGAACGCGAAGGGGTGAGCGGTATCGGGGTCTGAATAGGAAATCTGGTGCCGTTACGATAGCTGTGAGTCGAATGATCAGATTCCCGTGATATAGTGATATGAAGTGATCGCAGCCGTGGGTGGATGGCCGGGATTTTCTATACGACGTGGCTTGGTATGACTCGGCGGGCCATTATTCTGAAACACTTCTACGCACTTCTTCCACACCATTCAAAAGGCTCCAGTTGAAATTAGACATATTTTTCAATCCCTTCAGTACAGTGACGCGTTTCCATATTCACTCTGCTTGGTATTTCGTGATTTTATACAGCTTCAGAAACTTATGTTGGGGATTAAAATGGTGAAGACTCTGGACCATTAATCTTCTGACCTCCATAGAGCCTTCCTAATGTCAATAAAATGGTTTAATCGTACACAAATCTCAAGCTAAAAAGGTGTCCCATTACTGAAGGGGTTAAAGGTTTTTTGATGGTTTTAGTAATGTATTAACAGGGCTTCTTCATAACTAAAAGGAGAAATAGTCTTCAGAATCTGGTTAATCCTCAATGTGGCTTTCGAAAACAGTTCTGATGAGAGAGGAAAGTGTTTCTGCATACTGGCCTGAGGTGTGTGCTTTGCTGGCTCTTCTCCCTCTCTGCTTGTTGCTGGCTGGCTTCAGATGGCGACATGTGTTATTCAGTTCTAGTTGCTTCCTTTCTCTCTTCATATTCCTCTCGTTCCGCTTTGTATTCAGGGCAACATTTTTTAAGCGACACTTTACTCCTCGTTAAGCTATGTATTAAAAGGTCACACTGACAAGTACTCGCGTTCTCATCGGAGTGAGTTTTCCTCATGATGAAGCAGGATCCTTGTCAATCACTCCACTGCCACACAATTCTTCCTATAATCACTTACAACTGCTCTAGACACTTACTGATGCATTACACTCACAAATCATTCCATAGCCAAGGAAAAACAATATCAACCTCATATTATCGTTTTGTTTGTGGTCATCCAATCAATACTTCACAATTGTTCAAGGGTATTAAAAAAGGCGGTTAAACTCTACGAAGAATCATGAAAGCACTCTTGTAAATCCTTATCACTAGAGAGCTGGCGGATATAAGACGCTTCGCTGTTAAGGAATACGAGGACCAGCCTTGAGTATGTATTCGAGTTACGTCTGGATGGACAGAGACATCAGGATTACATATTTATAACTGCATGTTTGAATGTTTCCATCATCAGCCAATCAACATTCAGACATCAAATTTCTCTCTCTCTCTCTCTCTCTCTCTCTCTCTCTCTCTCTCTCTCTCTCTCTCTCTCTCTCTCTCTCTCTCCTCTCTCTTTCTCTCTTCTCCTCTCCTCCTCTGTCTTTCTCTTTCTCAATATGTCCCCCTCTCGCTCCTGTCTGCTATCCTCTTTCCCTTCCTCTCACTGAATTACTACATATTCTCATCTCTCTCTCTCTCTCTCTCTCTCTCTCTCTCTCTCTGCTTCCCCTTAATTTCTATCATTTCCGCCTCTATTCAGTCACATCCCCGGTCCCACTCTTCATCTTTCAACCAAGTTTCCCCTCTATTCTCTCATTTCTTTTCCTGTCCTTCATTTTTTCCCCTGCCCCTCCCAACCTCCAACGCTCCAGCCTCCACCTTACCTTCTTCCTTTATGTTAAACCTCCTCCTCCTCCTCCTCCTCCTCCTCTTCATCTCCCTCTTTATCCTCCCTTCCTCCATGGCTGCGAGAGTGGAATGAACTAAACCTTTATATATATCTGAAGGAATGACAAGTTGCACACAAATGGACAAAGGACAAGGAGAAAAAATGGAAGAAAGCAACGTAAAACTCAGGGGAAAAAATATGAATTACTCTTTACAAAGTTGAAATGGTGAATTAGAGTTGGAAAAAATGAGGATGATTTGATCTTTTACTTATTCATTAGTTGCTCTACTGCTATAGTTTTTTTTTTCTTTACCTTCGCGAATTATAGAGTAGGAACGCTAACCACCTTACTATTGTGCTTCCCACGACGTCCTTCATTGCCAACGTGTGCCAGGGTGGTGGTCAATATGAAGAAGATTCTGACGGTTATTGATATAAAAATAAACTACCAGCTTTTCTATATTTAGCATCTCATCTCTTCCTTAACTGTTTCTCTAACTCAGCTGATATCCCGAATATATGTAAGACTCATTTTCTAAGACTGTCGGAAAATTCAGGGATATAAGACGGTAAGAAAACGTAAGTCAGTGGTAGTGAGTGCAGACTGTACCTCCACTAAGACTGATCAGTTGTATAATAAGGGAACACTCATTCTCCAAAGGTAGCGCCGCTTCTGCAATACGACAGTAAAAACTTCTCAATGCCTCGACTGTTTATATGTGCATTCTCTACAAGCAAGGAAAAGCCGTAAATGGGTATTTCGGTGTTGCTACTTCTATATTGTAATTACTCTCTCTCTCTCTCTCTCTCTCTCTCTCTCTCTCTCTCTCTCTCTCTCTCTCTCTCTCTCTCTCTCTCTCTCTGACTGAAAATACATAAAACTTGTTCCGCCACATGCACTCTGCCGTTCAGTTCAAACAAATTCAGGGCTAATTATCACAGGTAAAAGGAAAAATTGTTCAAAAGAATTCTTCAGCATATAAATTACCGCCCGGCACACACATACATGAACATATACTTACACACAACGTCCATATATATATATATATATATATATATATATATATATATATATATATATATATATATATATATATATATATATATATATATATATATATATATATATATATATGCACAGAAAATAAGATCATGATCAATTATGATCCGGTGAAAGAGCAGTCACAAGTGCACCCACACCCGAACACACAACATACACTCCCCACACACAGACAGACAGACAGACAGACACAGACAGACAGACAGACAGACAGACAGACACACACACACACACACACACACACACACACACACACACACACACACACACACACACACACACACACACACACACTAATGAGACAAACGAAAACAAATATGCTTTCAAAAGAAGAAAACGAATGGAAAACTTACAAATGAAAATTAAATCAGAGCAAAGACGGACGAGAGAACACACACACACACACACACACACACACACACACACACACACACACCAATACAACCCTCTCAATGAAAATGTATTGCACACTTTTCATCATAAACCACATTTTCTCGCACTTTGAGAAGCAGCGATGAACAAAACAAGAGTTAGTCAAATGAACACAAAACTCGACCCTCTCTTGGCAGCGAGACGAGGAGACAAAATAGGAGGTTGAGCGGCGATTCTTTTCAGCCTAATAGTGTCATTACTCTCTTAATTTGCTCATCTAAAGGCACTAAACCCCGAACTCATCTATTCTAACTAGACCTAAAAATTACGACATCGACACTGCTCTCTCTCTCTCTCTCTCTCTCTCTCTCTCTCTCTCTCTCTCTCTCAATGGTGCATACGCGGAATTCACTGCAATAATCACCTTTAATTGACCTTCTCACACAGTCGTTGTTCCTCTCCTTCGTTCTCCCCGCCAGCTGGAGTTGTAGGGTTCTGTCTGGGAGTTTTAAAGTGAAATACAGACTGCAAGGAGGGTAGAGCTTCTTCCTTTCCCGATCTTAGTTATTGCTTTATTTACTGCTAATGAAAACGGGGGTAATACAAGTGCCGGGAGAACTAGACTATGCAAACATGGTCATGATACACCGCCTTAATGCACTCCCCGATCACCCTCCGCCCACCACTCACCCCACTCTTGAGCCAGCCACCCAGTCATTAAGAGAGCCAGCCACTCATTAAGGGAGCGAGCCAGTTAGTCAGTCAAGTGATATATCCAGATGCACTGCTACATAACCAATATAATCATCCAGCCAAGCAATCCATTATCCAGTCACCCCGACATGCAAGCAACAAGGCATTCTACTAATTAGTCAGCCAGATAGTCATCCAAACAACAGTCACTCAGCCAGCCATCCAATCGAGCAGCTAGCTAGCCACCTAACAAGTCAGTCCATTATGAGATAGACAACGCTCAGCCTGTCAGCCAGCCGGAGGGAAGTAAGGACGGATAACCAGACAGATAGTCAATAACCACATGCATAATCAGGCAACCAGACAGACACCAAGGCAGCAAACCAGCCTACAGACCGGCAACCAATCCCCAATCCACCTTCAAACAGCCAGCCATGAAGCCAGTCCGCCTATCAAGCAATCAAGAGTTCAAGACGCGGACAATCAACACTTTATGATCAAAGGCATCAGAGTTGTTGCGAAGCCAAACTGAATAAAAAGAAGTCTGTTGTCCGCACTCATGACAATATTTTCTGTTGGAAACAATATAGAATGCATGAGACACATTAAATATAATGGTTGTTGAGGAACGATTCACTTATTTATGAAGCGGCACACAAAACCGGATAAATCTTATTTTTTTTAGAGAAAACACAATAAATCCAATAAACATGACACAGTATCCCATAAAACTATCCTAAATTAGGCTCATTTGTCTTTCTACTCAACATTACACTAACGTTCCCTTCTCTACTAATACATTGCATACCAACTTTTAATGGCTTTTCTTTATTGCTGACGCGAGTAGGGAGAAGTCCATTCTTCCAAACTAAATATCAAGATAGTGTAATAATAGAGCACATATGTGTTAAACTTAGATGATACTACATTATACTGGTGTGATTCACTTACACTCTAAAGCGTCACGTGATAAAGTCGTCATCATCAGCTATGTAGGCTGACAAAAAGTCAATAATATCCTTGCACAGGTAAGTGTATGATCTCCACACAGACCACACACTCCAGCCTCTTGTTCAAAGACCAAGTAGTTACCTACTTGTTTGAAGAACGCTAACAATATTATACCAAGTAACAACCAAGGACGTTACCATTGAGCTAACGAGCAGTGTGTGTGTGTGTGTGTGTGTGTTTACGAATTTATATATATATATATATATATATATATATATATATATATATATATATATATATATATATATATATATATATATATATTAATTATGATTTACATAATCCAACTATGATTTATACCACATATACAATCTCTCTCTCTCTCTCTCTCTCTCTCTCTCTCTCTCTCTCTCTCTCCATATCTACCCTCTCCGCATACTTCCTGCAGTCATTTAAATACCATAATAACATCTCTCCTCTATCTATCTCCCCTCCTTTAGCATACATCACGTTACATTTTTTCCACTAATCTTTCAACAGACGCCAACTCCCCCACACATGATACCTTCGCGGTGGTCCTTTATGCCCTACCCACCTTACTTGTGTGCTTTTAAAAGAGGAAAAAATAAGTGGCTGCGAAGTTTTGGATCTATTCCTGGTAAATATCAGCTCACTCAATAAACCCTCGTGCATAACGTTGAATGGCACCCTTGTGTTGGTCGTGCTCTAATGGAAACTATCCTATTAACATCATTTTTCTTCCTTTTTGTCAATTTGATTTGTGTGTGTACAGTTTACTCTATTGGTAATGCAACTTCTTTTTTCTTCATTATCACTCCTGTTAGTGTTAGGTATTACAAGTGGTTTCGATGTGTGTGTGTGTGTGTGTGTGTGTGTGTGTGTGTGTGTGTGTGTGTGTGTGTGTGTGTGTGTGTGTGTGTGTGTGAATGTGTGCTCGCTACCTATCTACCACACACACACACACACGCACACACTGGCAATAAGTAAAAGAGTAGAGGGTAGAACCGTAAGGTGAATCCATCGTGGGTGTATTCGTATTCCCGGGGGAGAGCAGAGCGGGTCTTCCGGGGCGTGCATTAGGCGGCGGGCGGCACTTCCCCTTCGGCGCCGATAAACCAAAATTATCACTCTCCCCTAAATTTTCTTCTTTATCCTCTGCGCCAACCCGAAGTTATGATTACCTTAGTACGAGTTATGCTGCAGCTCAACCCTTCCTCTCTCTCTCTCTCTCTCTCTCTCTCTCTCTCTCTCTCTCTCTCTCTCTCTCTCTCTCTCTCTCTCTCTCTCTGTGTGTGTGTGTGTGTGTGTGTGTGTGTGTGTGTGTGTGTGTGTGTGTGTGTGTGTGTGTGTGTGTGTGTGTGTGTGTGTGTGTTTTCTCCATATTGCCCTGTCTAACTTCTCCCCAACCCTCTCTCTCTCTCTCTCTCTCTCTCTCTCTCTCTCCCCCGTTCCCAGCTCTCCGATAGCTTAGGTTAGGTTACGAGAACTTGTTAATTAATCCTAAGCAAGTCTAATTACTTTGCTTCTTCACCGCGTGGTCATCGGTGGTAATCTTGAGCAGCTACAGCGCGCACGTGGCCAAGTATAGGAGAGTTTTGCAGGGATGTTACTGACCAGAGTTACAGAACAGTGCACCGAGTTTGTGTTAGTTGTTAGTGGGTCTCATTATGTAGGTAGGATCTCACACGGCCCTATATAAGAAACAGCGTGTGTTGATGAAAAATAAATAAAATAAATAAATAAATAAAAAAAAATTCGGGCCCGCCGTGGTACAGTAGAACTATGCGTGCTTTGGGGTCCAAGGGGTCTCCAAGCGCACGGGTTCGAATCCTGTCTACGGTCCGAGTATAGGTTAGATTTTCTCACTCGGGGCAACGGTTTCCTAGCGGGTGGGCTTTGAGATAGGAAGTACTCAACAAAGTATCCCCTTTAGCCCACAAATTCCCGTGAAAAGCCCACATGGTATGGTATGATGAGCCTGTCACTATCACGGGGCTTCAAGTCAAGTCCAGGAGACAGACAACACATGTATTATTCTTTAATTGGCTACAGGAGACATAACAATCCTGGTTAACTCGGTGTGTGTGTGTGTGTGTGTGTGTGTCCTCTCCTTTGTCTGATGTAACCCTTCTGAGGATTGTGTGTAAGTGTGGCTGCCAGATGTATGATAATGTGGTTCCATTTGTGTTTAGGTAAGTGCGTGAAACAGTTTGATGGTGATGTCTTGTTTATAGAGGAAAAATATATTAGTTTTGTTATAAGTTTTTTTTTTTTTCATAAAGAAGGAAAGCTGGCCAAGGACAAAAAAAAAAAAAAACACCTAAAAAAAAAAATTAGAAAAAAATAAGAAATATGTGTATAAGTATAGTGTTAGGTGTCTTCCTACCTTACTATCTAAGAAATATTCCCACAAATTACTGTATATGAAAGGGTTGATGTAGAAAACTAGAATAAAAAGATAGCAAGGAGTGTGTATGGTGAATCATGTTGCTGTAAATGAATAGTGACATATAAAAAAGAAATGATGGTAAAATACGATATGGAAAAAAAAAGAACGAGAAATTCAATAAAGAAAAAGGATATTGAAAAGGTGTAAAACAAAAATAAAGAAGCCAGCAATACTAAAGCTAATCCCCAAAAAATAAATGACGGTAAAATTTGTCAAAACGTCCTCACGATACGAAATGAAAAGGGGAAAAAAAAAACGAAAAAATACAGAAAGAAAGATATTGAAAAGGTAAACAAAACAGGACAGCAATACTAAAGACAATTATCCCAGATTTTAGATAACTCAGTCATTCATTAAGGGAACTGGCAATCAAGTGGCGCTATTTCCTTTCTTTTTTTTATTTTTTTTGCCTTTGCCCTCCTTCATAAAAAAAAATATAACAAAGCCATCATATTTTTTCCCTTATGAACAAGACAGCACCATCAAACAACACAAACTTACCGACACACAAATGGAATCTATCGCTTTCAAAACACTAACACTTACATTTTTCGCAACAACCAAGCATGACTCGGTACAATTACTATCCTTTGCACGTAACTAAACCAAAAAATAGCCTTTCATTTTCACTAAACTAACACCACTAACACATTCAAACAACGATCAAGGGATAGCCAATAAATACATCATCGAGAGAGAGAGAGAGAGAGAGAGAGAGAGAGAGAGAGAGAGAGAGAGAGAGAGAGAGAGAGAGCCCGCAACACGTCTCTTCCCTGTCACTACAACACAAGGCCCTCGGAAGAATATTATGCGAAAACTCACCCATTCTGCTCTGCGTCTCTTTTACATCCTGCCACACTTTTCTATTAACACTCCTTGACTTCCTCACTACCATCCCTTTAGTCTCTCTCTCTCTCTCTCTCTCTCTCTCTCTCTCTCTCTCTCTCTCTCTCTCTCTCTCTCTCTCTCTCTCTCTCTCTCTCGAGCTGTAACTCTCCCTTACGCACCTTTCCTTTCTAACGTCCTTTACTACCTCTACACTTTCATCTCCTCTTTTTTATTTCTTTTACAACAGAGAGAGAGAGAGAGAGAGAGAGAGAGAGAGAGAGAGAGAGAGAGAGAGACAGAGAGAGACAGAGAAGACATAAACAATCACCACATAAGCAAAAAGAGAAACTACAACAATGACAACACAAATCACGTAGATGGACAGATGCTTAGGTGATAGATAGGTAGGTAGATGAATAGATAAAAAATAGACATAGATAGATAGACATACATGGCATTAGGTAGAGAGAAGGAGAGGCAGATATACAGGCACGGAGAAACAGGCACACGAGAATAAAAGAGAGAGGCAGATAGGGGGAGAAATGAAGTCAGTGTAGAAAGAACAAAGGAAAGAGAAAGGTGTAGAGAAAAAGCTAGAACACCAGGAACAGAGTGACAAAGGGAAGGAAGGAAAGGGGGAGACGTGGGAAGGAGAAAAGCAGATAAAGAGAGAGAAGGGGAATGCAGGTTAAAGTGTGTGTGTGTGTGTGTGTGTGTGTGTGTGAGAGAGAGAGAGAGAGAGATAGATAGATAGATAGATAGATAGATAGAGAGATAGAGAGAGAGAGAGAGAGAGAGAGAGAGAGAGAGAGAGAGAGAGAGAGAGAGAGAGAGAGAGAGAGATTATTTGTTGTCAATTTACAGACAGTTGGATGAAGTAGATATTTTTGTCCACCCAGTACTCCATCATTCAATATTACAAAAGAATTCATGAAAGAAATCTTCGTACAATGACAAGGAAGGTGCAGTATTCCACACCTACTAACGCAAATCATTAAATTCATCAAAGCTCCATCAAAATACCAAGTAAGCTTTTATTAAGATTAAGACATTTGCCATATGACTATATAAACCATACAACCATATAGATAAATCCCACACAAAATATCATGTAACAACTTTATCATAAATTATCGTCGTGGAGCACAAATCTTTATACTTTCTTAATATTTGCTCCACTACTCCATTCTGTAACATCCATATCATTTGTTCACTCACACCAGTAATGTTAGCATTCTGAAATTCCCTCACACACGAACATTCCAGTGAATAATGTTCTAAAGTGTGGTATTCTCTTCACTATATACCCTGCACCAATCTTCCTCCATAATAAATACTTCCTTATACTGACAGTATTATTTTTATCCGAAGCTCAATCTCATCTTTACTCTGTCACTTGTACCATTTTTGTTTCCATCAAGTAACCGCAAGATGATCATTTACATCATTATAGTGTTCAGATGTGCCACTGTTGACGTGTTCTCTCATCAACCTGCCGCTGTCTATTCAAAACTGCTCTTTCCAAACCACTTCCTTCCTAGAAAAATTTTAACTATCACCTCCGCTCTCTCTTCCTCTCAGGAAGGAGGCTACAGGTGCCTCTCACCTGCGAAGGACAACACAAATGTGCAACTTTGTACTTTGCCATGTGTTCCTTAACGTGCCTTACAAAGGATATAATGCTCATCTGCTGGGCAACTTTTATTTTTTGTCAAATGTTCTACGTCATTGTTTTATTTTTTTCTTCCTCTGTCTTTTCATATTAATAACTTAATATCTATATCATGATATTATTATTATTATTATTATCATTATTATTATCATTATTATTATTACTATTATTATTATTATTACTATTATTATTATTATTATTATTATTATTATCATTATTATTATCATTGTTTTTGTTGTTGTTGTTGTTGTTGTTGTTGTTGTTGCTGTTATTATCATTATTGTTATTGTTGTGGAAAGCAGTGAAGGATGCACGGGCTGGGATGGCACTTCTTTAGAGGAATATGCCTCGCAGGCCAAACAGTTTTGATTATAATGATGCTGCAGTCTTTAGCTAAGCCTTCTTAGGGAACATTACTTGGTAGAATGGAGATTTTTTTTTTTTTTTTGCGTTTTTCATCACTTGGCTTATATCAAGTAAGAGTTTTCCTGCGTCTTGCGGCGACACCTCACAGTGAAACAAAAAAAATCAACAAACAGACAAATATACACCCGCATGGCCTGGCTGCCTCAGTCAGTACTTCCTCAAGACGCCACGCCGTCACTTACAGGATATACTGAATTCTCGCCTCATCTTTCTGTCCTCGCTTACCCACAGTCACACGCACACAGTCATGCCGAGGGTACTGCCATCACCACGGCCGATGGCATTGTTGCTGCTGCTGTTGGTGTTAAGTCTTGGAGGCGCACCAAGCACCACCGTGGCTCAGGACTGTCCTGTTGACACAGTAGTGAAGGAAGGACAAAAACGAACCGTTTTCACTAAAGAAATTGAAAACGTTACAAAGTACTTCACAAGTTTGTTGGTGAAGCCTGGGAATGACTTTGAGGGTGTCCATCTCGATGTGGTAGGAAATGACGGCACTCACAGCACTGTTTGGTTCCCTGCCGAGAGTTGCTTCTTTAACCCTGATTGGTGGTGGGCTTTCATTGCAGAGACATCATTACTTGAAGCAAAGCTTACAGTGCATTTTCAGTGTGGTATCTGGTGGAGCAAATGCAAGACCAACACTGTCCCATCAGCCCTCAAAAGCCTCACCATAGTAGCTCACGGTCCTTCCTTTTGGAAAGACCACGACGAAGACTGTGTACCTGTTCTTATCCCTTTAGAAAGTGAGTCTTATCCAATCCCCTATTGCATGGAACCTCCATCCACCACAACCACTCCAGTAACACTCGAGATCTCAAAACCTCCATGCGCCACGGCCACTCCTCAAACACCGAAGTTCAAGATAATCGTAGCGGCGTCAACGGCAGGGATGGTGGTGGTGGTGGTGGTGGTGATGGTGGTGGCCTATCGGAAGAAAGGTTTGACATCATGTGAGTATTGTCTTATGATAATATTGATAGTAATAATGATTATAGTTACAATGATGATAATGATGATTCACTACTACTACTACTACTACTACTACTACTACTACTACTACTACTACTACTACTACTACTACTACTACTACTACTACCATTAATAATAATAATAATAATAATAATAATAATAATAATATTATTATTATTATTATTATTATTATTATTATTATTATTATTATTATAATAATAATGATAATGATGAAAATGATAATGAAAATATAAAAAAATAAATAATAATGATAATAATAAAAATTTGAATGATAATAATGATAATGATGATGATGATGATGATAATAATAGAAATCAAAATAGTAATAAAAAAAAACTTCAATAACAAGCTAATAGTAACAATTGAAATCTACATAAACTTAGGGATGCCTAAAAATATAAAGAATAAATCTAGTGTCAGCACCAAATAAACTATTAACGTTAATATCACAGTTGAAACCGTGCAAAAGCATTGTTTAAGTGTGTGTGTGTGTGTGTGTGTGTGTGTGTGTGTGTGTGTGTGTGTGTGTGTGTGTGTGTGTGTGTGTGTGTGTGTGTGTGTGTGTGTGTGTGTGTGTGTGTGTGTGTGTGTGTGTGTGTGTGTGTGTGTGTGTGTGAGTGATGAAAACTTTCTTTCTGATGTCCTCATAATACACTTTGATGCACACTATAGCTGTGGATGTTCCTTGCCTCCTCCACCTCTAATTCTTTCATTCCACCTTTTCCCTCTTTCGCTTTGTTTGGTTTTCTTATTTCCTGTTTGTGTTCTTGCTTGTCGGTGCGTTCAATCAGCGCAACTGCTTGCAGCAAATGAGGTGAGGTTCCAGACCCAGCCTGCTGCTCCCAACCCCCACCTGCAGCTCACCGCCGGCCAAGGACACGACCCAGACCAAGACGAGGAACACATCTACTACGAAATCTCAGAACGCCGAGTGGTGGTGCCGCCGCCTGCACAGGCCTCAGAGGAGCCCGTCTACGATGATGTGATGCCTGAACGCAGCGTGCAGCACAGGCTCACGGAGGCTCCAGGAGTCAATGAGTCACACATGTACGACACGGTGGTGTAGACAACGTGCACTGCAGTCACGAGGGAGTAAGGAAACCATTCTCTGTGTTTTCTGAAGGAGCACCACAGTGCTCGCTTGTCACTCAGGTATCTGTCAATGATGTGTTGATTTGATTAGCTTGGTTTGTTTTAGCAAAACTTATCTTTGTTTGTGGCTTTGTCCAAGAGTGACCTTGGTTGACTAGTATAGTCAGTGACCAGTGTGCCCTCCCTGCTGGGGCGCCGTGCCAGTGTGCACTCCCTGCTGGGGAATTATTTGCATAGTATTATTGGTAATTTAGCCATTTTTTCATTATTGATATAGCCTGGCTTTGTGATTTATTTTTTCTGATACAAGAGGGAAACTAGCCAGGGGCAAAAAAGGAAAAAAAGGCCCACTTGAATTACAAGTTCCCTAAAAGATTGGAAAAAGTTATCCAAAACATAGGGACAAATGTCTAGAAATCTCCCTCTTAAAAAGAAGTCAAATCGTAGGAAGATGGAAATACAGCAGCAGGCAGGGAGTTCCATAGTTTAACACACCTTGGCTGGCCAAACTCTTTCAACCATGTCTATCAACTTCTACCTTTCCTTCTTGCTGGAAGTTTGCCTACATTAAACCTGTTCCTGTTCTAATCCCTCAAACTACTGTCCTTTAGCTTTAATCTCTTGCTTCTCTAGTTTTTTATTCTATCCTCAATAGGAAGATCCTTAAACATCTGTCATTTCACAATCTTCAATCAAGGTCGCTCTACTGGTGATCTTCTGGTATTCCTTATTGAGTCTTGGTAATCCTCTTATAGAGATTTCGATGAAACTTTTGCTGTCACATTACACATATCAAAAGCTTTTGATAGAGTCTGGTACAAAGCTTTGATTTAAAAACTGCCCTCCTAGGGTTTCTATCCATCTCTCTGCAACTTTATCTCAAGTTTCCTTTCCGACCGTTCTATTGCAGCCGTGGTAGACTGCCACTGTTCTTCTCCTAAATATATTAACAGTGGTGTTCCTCAGGGTTCTGTCCTGTCACCCACTATCTTTCTATTATTCATTAACGATCTTCTTAACCAAACTTCTTGCCCTATCCACTCCTACACTGATGATACCACCCTACATCTTCCCACGTCCTTTCAGAGACATCCAACCCTTCAGGAAGTCAACAGATCACGCAGGGACGCCACAGAACGCCTGATTTCTGATCTTTCTAAGATTTCTGATGGGGGAAGAGAAAACTTAGTAGTGTTCAATGCCTCAAAAACTCAATTCCTCCATCTATAACCACTAGTACTGCTACTACTACTACTACTACTACTACTACTACTACTACTACTACTACTACTATAACTACTACTAGATACTACTTCTACTACTACTACTAGTACTACTGCTACTGCTACTACTACTACTACTATTATTACTACTACTATTGCTAATACTACTACTACTACGACTAATACTACTATTACTACTACCACCACCGCCACTACGACTATTACTAACAGTACTACTATTACAATAACAACGACAATAATAATAACAATAATAATAACAAAAATAATAGTAATAACAATAGTAATAGTAATAACAATAATATAATGATAACAATAATAATAACAATAAAAATAACCGTATCAACTATAATTTCAATAAAGAACTGAATCAATATTGACACTAGATAAATGATTCAATCACGGACTACTTCACCTCATCTTAGCCTTCCCATTTCCTAGAGAGATAGACCAGATGTGGTGAAACTCAGGTGAACATATAAACACACTACTACTTCCAAGACAAAATATGGGTTTTTTTTTTTTTTCTAAACACAGAACTAATATTTCAGTGTTGTTGCCAAACACGTCATAGTTCACAGACAAAAGCAAAGTGAGGAAGGTTTGCAGAATGAATTTGATATAGAGTTGTCCACAGAAAGCGTTGATTTTATGCTGTTAACAGAAAACTTTGACTGTGCAGATGATGAAAAAGAGGGATGAAAATGTGCAGTGAAAGAAGCGATGAAGTGACCCAGAAAGAGAGAGAGAGAGAGAGAGAGAGAGAGAGAGAGAGAGAGAGAGAGAGAGAGAGAGAGAGAGAGAGAGAGAGAGAGAGAGAGAGAGAGAGAGAGAGAGAGAGAGAGAGAGAGAGAGAGAGAGAGAGAGAGAGAGAAAATTAACATAGTGGGACAGACATATTCGTATACACACAAAAAGACAACGGCAAGTGCAAAGACTCAAGAATACAGCCAAGAGCAAAATGAAAACAGGACAGACAGACACACAGACAAACAGACAGACAAACAGACAGACAGACATAGGAAGCTCGGTTAGAAAAAAAGAAAGAAAAAGAAAAGTTCCAAATGTCACACGTATAAAATCTGTTCACCATAGTTCCTCTAACATCTCACTGTACCAAGATGCCTTCCTTTAGTCATTCAGGAACGTGACTGTTGGAAAATCGTGGCGCAAGATTCCATTGACCACCGCCACAACAGGCCCTGAACGCGGAGACGCACCGAAAAGCTTTCCTCCACACACACACACACACACACACACACACACACACACACACACACACACACACACACACACACACACACACACACACACACAGCTGTTTGAACATTCCATTGTCTTGTCTTTGTGTCACATATCCTGTCCTTGAGATACAAGCTCTTTGTATGAGGTTATCTTCCCCGGGGCTGCTTTTACATCCGTAGTTGAAACTGTTTGACTTTCAGGATGGTTTTGTATTTGAGATAATTAAACAAAAAGAAAAGACTTCAACGTCAGTGCGAAAACAGTCACGATAATAAAACCAATCATCTCTGAGGCTTCCAAGAAAAAAATTATATTAGAAGGAAATACAAGCCCAAGAACTCTTCTCAACAATCATGAAATATTAATGAACACACACGACAATAAATCGCCTTCCACAATGAAGGAGAAAACACTACAAATCATGGCACAGATGACCCTCGCTATGGCTTGCAAGAAAAAAAAAATTATATTAGAAGGAAATGCAAGCCCAGGAACTCTTCTCAACAATCATGAAATATTAATGAACACACACGACAATGAATCGCCCTCCACAATGAAGGCGGGATACTACAAATCACGGTACAGATGACCCCCTGGTGTGTAAATGTCTTGCTTTTACGCCAAGTCAGATCAACATGACTAATAACTTTGATTCACTTTAATATGGAGCAGACCAGTGGCTAATTGGTGTTGTGCTGACAAAGTTACGTTCTTCCACTATCATTCTCTGCAGTTTTATTATGTAAGGTTTTAGATTTAAAGACAGGATTAGT
>NC_059296.1:28098868-28131368 GCF_017591435.1 Portunus trituberculatus | reverse complement strand
CTAAAACATCTCTAATTTTTAGTGAAAATTTGAATCATTATCACTATCATTATTACTATTACTACTATTACTATCATTATTATTATTATTATTATTATTATTATTATTATTATTACTATCATTATCATTATCATTATCATTATTGTTATCATTATCAATATCATCATTATCATCATCATCATCATTACCATTTACAACGTTTTCAAACACATAGATAACACCCAGAGGAGTAATCAGTTTTCATTTTTATTTCACTCAGCAAAATAGTCGAGTCTTCAAATTAAGCCTCACAGGTGTTAATCCGTCAGTAGGTTTCAGATGACCGGATATGCCTTTAACATGATTAGCAACAATAATGAGCAGATAAATAAAATCAATAAGGCGTTAAGAGTTCATCCCGTAAATGTTGTGGTTGGATCTCCCGCTGGTTGATAATGTGTGTACGAGAATTATTGTTTTATTTCCACCAGTGACGTTGTTCAGTGTTCGGCAGCCACAGCGCCAATGGAGCGGATGTACAGCAAACACGCTCGGTCGTTTTACAAATTAAAATGGAATAGGTCATTGCTAAAACCAAAACCCTCAAAAAGAATAAACAGAAAAGAGAGATCAAAATGGTAAGGGAGGGAAAAAATGACGTTGGATGTAAATGGGTGACTGTGTGTATGTATGGGTGAGGGAGTGAATGGGTAGCGGAAAGAGAAGGAAGGGAGGACACACTAGGGAAGGGATGAAAGTCACTATCAAGGGAATACATAACAATTTCCACATCGAATATTTTAGTGCCCCGAAATGGTGGGTGTGCCATTGTGGGCCGCGACAGCTACGGTTATTAATGATAGAGTTACAGCATTATATAATTGTTGCAGTGCCATTGTTTTGCCATTCTCTCCGGCTCACTACTCTGTTAATAAAAGAACGCCATGTGCTGCTGGCTGGCGGGGAAAAAGCAAAAGAGTTAACAAGATACCTGACTGTATTATTGATTGATTACACATTGAAGATTTGGCGGGAAATGTTATATGCCTTTTTCTTATTCTTATTTACGGGTAGAACAATTAATTTCTTCCCCCACTTCACTTTTGCTTTTCCTGGTCCGTGTAATGAACAGTTAGTAGTAGTAGTAGTAGTAGTAGTAGTAGTAGTAGTAGTAGTAGTAGTAGTAGTAGTAGTAGTAGTAGTAGTAGTAGTAGTAGTAGTAGTAGTAGTAGTAGTAGTAGTAGTAGTAGTAGTAGTAGTAGTAGTAGTAGTAGTAGCAGCAGTAGTAGTACTCGTAGAAAAGAAGAAAGAAGAAGAAGAAGAAGAAGAAGAAGAAGAAGAAGAAGAAGAAGAAGAAGAAGAAGAAGAAGAAGAAGAAGAAGAAAAGAAGAAGAAGAAGAAGAAGAAGAAGAAGAAGAAGAAGAAGAAGAAGAAGAAGAAGAAGAAGAAGAAGAAAAAGAAAAAAGAAGAAAATAAAAGAAGAAAAAGGAATAAGAGAAAAGAAGGAGGAGGAGGAGGAGGAGGAGGAGGAGGAGACGACGAAGAAGAAAACAACAACAACATCAACAAAAAGTAGAACAAGAACAAGAGAAAAAAATAAACAACACGAACAGCAAGAAAAAAACAAGAACAAGACTGTGATGATGACGATGAAGACCACCACCACCACCACCACTGCCACCACCACCACCACCACCACCACCACCACCACCACCAACAACAACAACAACAACAACGAAGACAAACAATAAAAATTACGTACATTTTAGAACAAACTAAAGAAACATCCTGAACTTAAACACCGACACTTCATTGATTCATCCATCTAGTGTGCGAGAGAGAGAGAGAGAGAGAGAGAGAGAGAGAGAGAGAGAGAGAGAGAGAGAGAGAGAGAGAGAGAGACGCCGAAATTCAGAAACGCCTTCCCCTCTCACCACGACAATTTTCCAAGGCCACAGAAACAACTAGCCGAGTTTTGAAGGCAGTTTCTCCTTATGATAAGCTAGAAATCTTGCCAATTCATCACCAGAACCATAAAACTATCCCTGAAAACATAAGTATCTTCAACTAGAGCCTTTGGAAAGTAGTGATGGTGACAGAGCAAAGTCTTTTAAAATACTGGCCAGAGAGAGAGAGAGAGAGAGAGAGAGAGAGAGAGAGAGAGAGAGAGAGAGAGAGAGAGATGCAGGTAAGGAGGATTATGATAAGAAAGCAAAGGAGGAAAGGGCAGAATATGCATAAGCGCTGTTCAGAATCCCAAAGGCTTGGTTCATGCTCTGCTCAAATTCATAGCTCACAATACAGGGGCAGATTCGCTTACCGCCGCGGGAGTGCAGCCGAAGCGCCGCCGGGACAACCTGTAGCGACAATAAAAGAGTTGAATCTCCTGTGTGTATGTGCCTGAAAGAAGAGGATAAATATTCTCTCTCTCTCTCTCTCTCTCTCTCTCTCTCTCTGTCCATTCATCGGTTCCTCATCTATCTTTCTTCATTCTTAGCTATTTCCCTATTCATCTCCTTTCCCTATTCTTTCCCTTACTTTCTTCTCTCTTTTTCCACATTACGTCCTCTGTTATCTTTGCCATTCTCCTCTTTCTTCTCTTCCTATTTTCATGTACTTCTTCTCACTCCTTTTGTAATCATTCTTTCTTCCCTTATCTTCCTTCCTCAGCTTCTCTTTCTTCAGCTTTCATCCACCTCTTTCCCTTGCTTTCTCATTCCTATTCCCTTCCATTCCCATTCACTCTTAATGTTGTTGTTTTTTTCATTTCATCCATCCACTTCACTTTTTCATAACACTCATATTTCACATTTTTTTCCTGTTTATACTCGTGGACTTACTCTTTCCTCCTTTTCCATCCACAATCATTCTTTTATATGTTGCTCTCTTGCTCAGATCCTTTCTCCAATAATTCTTCTGTTCTTCCTGTAATCTATCCCTTTCTTTCATTCATCCCACACTCATTCTCTTTTTTTATTCTCTCTCTGTTCCTCACCTCTTATTTTTTCTTTTTCTTTTTTTCTTTTTCTCTTCAGTTTTATTTTCCTCCGAGACAAGCGTGTCCTAACACCTTGAAAATTTCGCACATTTTATCATGGACTGCAAACACGATAAAAAAAACACGCAGTTGTGGATGTTATTGCACTAACCGATGCCTCTCAATGTGTGAGAAAAGTGTGAATGAAAAACATTACTCAAAGCTTAACAAAGAAAAAGAAAATGGAGTAATAATAATGAGCTTAACTAGCCCTTTACATCCGCTCTAATATAAAACATCATCAATTTACTTCTTCTCTACAAATAGAAAAAATAAATAAAAGAATTAAATATGCCCCATAAGATGTCTTGCTTCCAAAAAAAATAAAGAGGAATTAACTTTCGCCTCTAAACACTCCATACTGCTACACTCTTATTTGTAGACACGTTAGATCCTTCACTTCTTATCTGATGGGGAATAATGGGTGGTAATCAGGCTCAATTACTGTGATTCTTTTGTTGTACCAATGTAAGAGTGGAAAGACATTACTATGCTTTCACCGGATTTGCGTTTGTTGATGTCTCTGTTTTAATCTGGATCAATTTGCACCTGTTGTCTCTGTATCAATGAGATGTGAACACGAGCGTATCAATTTCTAGAGAAACTATAGACTCTTAAACGCATTAAACGCATTTTTACCTTGAGATTTGTGTATGATTAGACCATTTTATTGACATTAGGAAGGGTCTATGGAGGTCAGGTGATTAATGGCCACAGTCTTCACTATTTTAATCCCCCACAGTAGTTTATGAAGCTGTATAAAATCACCAAATAGTAAGCAAAATGAATACAGAAACGCGTCATGGTACTCAAAAGATTAAATCACCCAGGAAGGTTATTATTGATCTTAATTTGAGTTGTGCGTGTCAGTGAGGCAATGTGTGCATGGCTGAAGGTTATGGCTGTCAGTATGGGAGTCAGCTGATATGTGCCATTCTCAAACTGATGGTGTTATTATGTGTGCGAACTGCTGTGATCAATATCTAAGAGTCACTAACGAAAAAAAAAAAAAAAAGTCAAGACATTTTGCAGCAAACGTGACATGAAGGCCAGTATTCAAAAACGCTTTGCTCTCTCACCATAACTGTTTCCATAAGCCACAAAGATGATAAGCAGAGAGAAAGAGTCAAAGTCAATGGAATGGAATAAAATTGATTTTTAAATAAGAGAGATCAAGTGTAAAAAAGAGAAATCAAGAGTAAAAAAGTAGAGAGAAAGAGTAAAAAAAAAGAAATCAAGAGTTCCCATGAGTGTTTATTTTCTTATTAGTCTAAAAAATCTCGTTAATCTGTGAGTAGAATCATAAAACTATCCTTTAAAACCCGTAGAATTTTAACAAGAGACTTTTAAATGTAGTTAAGGTGAGGCGCAGAGGCGCTTCAGGTTATACGTAGTTCACAGATCGGTCCGCCACGTGTAAGCCATCAGGCCAGTCAGAAGGACACACACTCACAAAGAGACACAAAGAGAGAGAAATGAAAGAGGGAGGGAGAGGAAAGAAGAGGTCGAGGATGACTGGAAGGCTTTTGGATGGCAACTGCACTAAATCTTCTTTTCTAGTCTCCTCTCTCTCTCTCTCTCTCTCTCTCTCTCTCTCTCTCTCTCTATCTATCTATCTATCTATCTATCTATCTATCTACCTTTATATCTCCCGCGGCAGCAATGTTTCAGTGTGCTGCAGGGATGTGGAGTAAGTGAGTGGAAGGCGTCGGTGAACGCAGGAGAAATGACGCAGCAGCACAGGTCAGATTTAGAGGAGTCACTCACGTTATAATCAAATATAGAAGTATAGGATTGCTCTTTGATGCTAGTATTGGGTGGTATTGACGCCGTTGGTATACCCTCTATTTTCGTGATGTATAGGTATGCTTTAGTATGCTTAACATGCGTGTGGGAGTGGAAGAGGGGGGATATACTTGTACTCATATCGCTTCTACGTCTTATGAACTTATCTAACTGACTGTCTTCAAGTTCTCTCTCATCGCCGTAGCGTTGGGTCTCTTGCTACCTTCTTTTTTTTTATGCTGCCAAGGGCAAGAAAATATTAGAAAAAAAGGCCCACTGGAACTGCAGTCTCACTAAATGATTAGAAATGTCTCAACACCTCTCTCTTAAAAGAAGTCAAGTCGTAGGAAGATGGAAATACAGAAGCAGACAGGGAGTTGCAGAGTTTACCAGTGAAAGGTAGGAATGATTGAGAGTACTGATTAATTCTTGTATTAGAGGGTTGGACAGAATAGGGATGAGAGGAAGAAGAAAGCTTTGTGCAGCGAGGTCGCAGGAGGAGGGGAGGCATGCAGTTAGCAAGATCAATAGTGCAGTTAGCATGAAAAAAGCGATAAAAGATAGAAAGGGATGCAACATTTCGGCGGTGAGAAAGAGGCTGAAGACAGTCAGTCTACCACTATCTTTATGCTAACTCTACTTCTGATGTTGCTAACTGCCTACCTTCCGGCTCTTAACTGCCTGTCTTCAAGTTCTCTCTCATCCCCGTAGTGTTGAGTGTCTTGCTATTTTTTTTTACCACTATTTTCATGCTAACTACTCTTCTGATCTTGCTAACTGCCTTCCTTCCGGCTCTTAACTGACTGTCCTTAAGTTTTCTCTCACTGCCGTACTGTTGGGTCTCTTGCTATCTTCTACCACTATTTTCATGCTAACTACTCTCCTGATCTTTCTCACTGCATACCTTTTAGCTCTCTCCCTCTCCCGCGACCTCGCTGCACAAGACTTTCTACTTTCTCGTCCCTATTCACTCCATATTCCCTAATGCAAGAGTTCATCTAAATTCTCAGGTAAACGATGGAACTCCCCACTCGTTCTGCATTTCTAGTTTCCTATAAATCGAGCACTTTCAAGAGAGAGGTTTGAAGACACTTATCCTCCAATATTTGATTCGGTTTTATTTCTCTTTAGGAACTGGTGCTTTAACCATTGAGTACCATGACGCGTTTCCATATTCATTTTGCTTACAATTTGGTGATTTTATACAGCTTCAGAAACTTACATGCGGGGGGATTAAAATAGAGATGACTGTGGCTATTAATCTTCTGACCTCCATAGAGCCTTCCTAATGTTAATAAAATGGTCTAATCGGACATAAATCTCAAGGTAAAAACATGTCTCAGTATTGAAAGGGTTAAGTGGGCTTTTATTTAAGTGTTTTATTGCCCTTGGCCTTATTACATGAAATAAACCAGTTTCCATATACATCATTCCTATTCTACTGACTTTCATCATTCTCATATCATAGGTTTGTACTCCGCCATCAGTGGGAACATTAATAAGTCACATGCTCTTTCCCCACTAAAGCTCCATCATATCTGTAACTAAAACATCAACTTGCATACAAGCACTATTACTATGCCATCCCATACACCCAGTCAACCACCACCATCACCACTGTCACCATCACCACCATCAATAACACTAACTTAACACCTAATACTACCCACCAATCACCACTGGCAACTTGCACCACCATCACACACACACACACACACCACTCAACTCCTGCCTCACCACCACCACTAGCATCACCATCACCAGCACTGACCTCCGCTTAGCTTCACCCATCGACGGCCAAAAACAAATGTGAGTAACGACCATAAAAGTAACGACCAGGCTACTTTCCATCCGTGCTGTGTGAATATCGTGCGTAAGAGCCAGTTAGACTCCGAGAATGAGGAGCACGAGGCAATGAGTGGACTGTACAGTACATTAGGATGAGAATTCAGGATATGAAGAGAGAGAGAGAGAGAGAGAGAAAGAGAGAGAGACAGAGAGAGACAGAAAAGAATATAAAGGAAGTAAAGGTGAGGAAGTGAAAATAGGGAATGATTTTGGAATAGGGAAAGGAAAGGGTAAAGTGACATGAGGTGGAGGTGGAGGTGGATGTCTGGCTGGGAGGGAAGTGCTTACGGTAAAGGGAGTGAAAGTGAAAGTGGAGGGGTGGAGGGGTTGATGGGCGGAGGGGTGATGTGGTGGAAGGGGGTGTGGAGGGTTTGTTGGATGGGTCTTTCATGCCCTGAGAACACGGTGGTTAATGCGGCGTGAGATGGAACGAGGGAGTTTGGCTGTCGTTGGCCTCCTCTCTTAATGACGAGTTGAGGTGAGTGGCGGGGCGCGCGGAAGGTGGAGGCGGTGGTGGAGTTGGTAGAGCAGGCGTTCGTGGAGGCACAATATAGAGGGAAGAGAAGGAACGAAAGAAGGAAAACCAACTCTAGGATCCTCGTTGAATATTTTAGTGCATGTCTACAAAAGAGTTTACGTGTATTGTCTCTTTATATAGGAATTGTATGAACGTGTGTGTGTGTGTGTGTGTGTGTGTGTGTGTGTGTGTGTGTGTGTGTGTGTGTGTGTGTGTGTGTGTGTGTGTGTGTGTGTTAGTGTATGTATGTTAAGAGGATTACCAACACACTTTCCTGCACTGAAACTCAATACCATCAACAGCAACAAAAAGAATAACGTTTCAACACGCCTAGTCAATAGTGCAATAATACAGACAAAACAAAACTAGAGGATGGCATTCAACAGTAAGCTATCACTCCAAACTATCCCCAGCTGCTGTCTCTAATTTCCACTGTCAGTATTGGACACAGCACATAACAGCAGCAGAGCGCAAGTGAGGCCAATGGGCTTAAAAATCATAATGGTTACAATCACACATCAGAAGTGACTGCATCCAAACCCAGCCTTTTATTGAACTGAGAGAAGCAAGACAAGACGAAGAAAGGACGAAAGGAAGGAAAAATTGGAAGAAAAGGAAGGAAAGAAGGGAGGGAAGAAAAATTGGAAGGATATAATGAAGGAAGAATGAATGGATGGGTGGTTTAATAGACATATGAGGGAAAAGTAACAAAAAAAGGAAAGAAGAAAGGAAGGACGCACAGACGGTGGGAAAAGAAAAGGATAAATGAAAGGAAGAAAAGATGAAAGGAAAGAAGATGGAATGGAGAAAGAAAAAGAGCAAGAATGGAAAGGGAAACAAACTGGCTGGCTGGTTGAATAGATAGATGAACGAATGAATAAATAGATGGAAGGAGGGAAGAATAAAAGTAAATTAAAGAGAATGAGTAGAGGATAGAGATTGAAACACAGAGAGGTGACCAAAGAAAAATTAATCGAATGTAGACAAACAAAAAAAAAATGAGACAAAAGGAAAGATGGGTAAAGGAAAAGAAAGGATGAATGAAAGAAAAGAAAGATGAAAGGAAAGACAAAAGAATGGAAAAAGAAAGAGAGCAAGGGTGGAAAGGGGGACTAGCTGGCTGACTGGATGAACAGGTAGATAAGACCAATGGATGAATGGGTGGATGAAAGGAGGAAAGAATAAAAGGAAATTAAAGAGAATGAGTAGAGGAAAGAGATAGAAACACGAGGAGAAGTGACCAAAGAAAAGCAACTAAATGTAGACAAATAAAAAAGAGAGACAGGAATCACACCGACCACTACAAACACACACACCTGTACTGCCCACAAATAACTTCCACTAAACGAGCAAGCACACACAGGTCGCCAAGGAAGACAAGGCTTGGCAACACTATACACTGTACTTCATTTGCGTTACTTCGGCACAACGTCATGGTCTTGGTACACGCAAAGAGCACGTATAGGAAAGTGTGTGTGTGTGTGTGTGTGTGTGTGTGTGTGTGTGTGTGTGTGTGTGTGTGTGTGATGCATTCGGTCATTTATCCTCGAAAAACAAAAGCAGAGTTACTTCCCTTCAATCTTCCTCCTCTTCTTCGCCAGACCTCAGCCCTCCTGTGTTGCCAGTGGCCGTGACGCTCAACACAAACAAACCGAACCCCGCGCGTGCAAGGCTTTCCACCATTGACTTACAGCGATAGGAAACAGGCACATGTTGATACACACACACACACACACACACACACACACACACACACACACACACACACACACACACACATTTCCTGTTTTCTTTGATGGGGGCAGTAGGAGAATTATTTCCCAGCATCGCATGACTAAAACAATTATATTTACTTTGTACATTGCAGGAAACATTGCTGGAAAAAGAATAAAGGGAACTGAATCTAGAAATATTAAAAAAAAGTATTACGAATATACATTCTCTCTCTCTCTCTCTCTCTCTCTCTCTCTCTCTCTCTCTCTCTCTCTCTCTCTCTCTCTCTCTCTCTCTCTCTCTCTCAAATAACGGGAAGTGAACATAAGAGCATAATAGGGGAATCGTTCTCTCGACCAATCAAAAGAGACGGAAGAAGACTAATCACCGTCTAATTGGTCGGTTCCTGTATCCTGTCAACCAATTGAAAGCAACCACGAGAGGGGCCGTATGAGAGCATTAGGTGAGGGGCGTGGGGATGGAGGAGAGTGAGCAAGCGAAGGATTGAGCTGAGACAGAGTGTGACGGGGAAGTGAGAGCGTTAGACAGGGAAGCCAAGAAGAAGGGAGAGTCTGGGAGTTGGCTGGTTCTCTTCCCTCTAATACTCGTATCATTAAAAGAGTATAATTTTTAGTGCCAGTGAGAAGCTAGCGCCTCCCTGCATCATCTGTTAATGAGTGTAATAACCTGCTGGGGTGGAAAGTGATCGCTGTAGTGGTGGTGGTAGTAAGCTGCGGTTCCTTGGTTGGCCACAGTCTTATGAGATTGTGCGAAATTAATTGTTTTGAATGAACTCGGTTAGCAGTTAGTTTTGTCATGTTTCCCAGTAGTATACTATGTTTCAGTGTTTCATATGAAGGGTTACACTTATTACTTCGTAGTGTTATTTACAAATTTTATCACTACTTCATTACTCTCCACTCGTCTACCTTTCTTTTCTTCATGTAAGAGGGGAAAACTGGCCAAGGGCAACATAAAACGAAAGAAAAGGCCCACTAAGTTGCCAGTTCCCTTTCAGGTCCAAGAGTTAGCAAAAAAAAAAAAAAAAGGGATAGATGTCTTGAAACCTCCCTCTTAAATGAAAGCAAGTCATAGGAAGTTGGAAATACAGAAGCGTGCAGGGAGTTCCAGAGTTTACCAGAGAAAGGTATAAATGACTGGTTTTGTTCCATATCATTTCATTTATTTCATCCACCCATTCATCTATGCAAGACACAACTGACCACCAAATATAACCTTCAATAAACTCAACCTGCCATGAACCGACCTAATCTAACCAATATACTAAACAAAACAGCCACACTGCTTCTGGATTACTGGCCTTGAAATGCTTCATGGCGGAGGGAATGAGGTCACGGGACATTTAGCAGATGTGGCCACTGAAGGTTAGTCTCATTTTAATTGTCCTCCTTAGTGCTTTTAACTTGTGTGGCAATTGTAGCTGTCAGTAACTGCTTTTGTACGCTATTTTTTCCCAGTTATAATAAGTCTAGTATATATTATACGTAAAAGACGATAGAAGGAGAAGACTGATGAAATATAATGAATAAGTTCAAATCTTTCTTTTTTGTACTGATGTTGCCACGGAATGATTTATGAAAGATACTCATTTCCACGGAATAATTTATAAAATATAGAAAAAAAATGAGACGAACACATATACCTTTTCTTGACGAAGAATATATTTACATTCAGTTCTTCCAACACACATTGCAGATTACGTCGGTATAATATTCGAATAAATACACTGTGACATTAATGAACAGAATAATAACGCTCTCTCTCTCTCTCTCTCTCTCTCTCTCTCTCTCTCTCTCTCTCTCTCTCTCTCTCTCTCTCTCTCAATCCTCTAGAACACCTCAATCTGATCTCCTCTTCCAACTTCTCTCCGCTCTGCAACTCCACATTCAGCTCCTTCCATTAATCCTCTTACTCCCAACGCCATTACCCGAGTCCCTCTGCTCCACACACCCCGCTGCCTCCACCACCACCACCAACACATGCACCATTCGTTATCTGCTTCTTACGATATTTTGCAACCTGTATGAGTTATTTCTATCACCTGTGTGTGTGTGTGTGTGTGTGTGTGTGTGTATGTTTCACTTTTCACTGTTTGATCTGCTGCAGTCTCTGACGAGACAGCCAGACGTTACCCTACGGAACGAGCTCAGAGCTCATTATTTCCGATCTTCGGATAGGCCTGAGACCAGGCACACACCACACACCGGGACAACAAGGTCACAACTCCTCGATCTACATCCCGTACCTACTCACTGCTAGGTGAACAGGGGCTACACGTGAAAGGAGACACACCCAAATATCTCCACCCGGCCGGGGAATCGAACCCCGGTCCTCTGGCTTGTGAAGCCAGCGCTCTAACCACTGAGCTACCGGGCGTGTGTGTGTGTGTGTGTGTGTGTGTGTGTGTGTGTGTGTGTGTGTGTAATGGTGTAAACACGGTCTAGGTACGTAAATTCCAGTCATGTTTTCAGCTTTGGTCCTACATACAACAAGCTCGCAGGATTGCCCTCCCCAATGCTCCTCCTTCAAGCCAAGACGGCCACCACCCTCCCAACTGGCCACACACACACACACACACACACACACACACACACACACTTTCAAATCCCGTCTCCTCAGTCAGAATCACGCACAGTAATAAGGGAGATTACGACTCGTAGCACAAAAGCGAAACTTAAACCAAACACACAGGTGACAATCGTGTAGCTCTTTCTCACTATTGCTTACAGTTACCTGCGTTTAGTCACGTCACCTGCGTATCATAATAGCCAGGGCATCTAGTTATGAATCTATGAACCGCGCGCGCTTTGGGGTCCGAGAAGTCTCCAAGCGTAGGGGTTCGAATCCTGGTTGGGTTGGGCTTCCTTATACCTTAATCAGGGTAACGGTTTCCTCACAGGTGGGGTTTCAGATAGGAGGCACCCCAAAAAGTACCTCTTTTAGCCCATTAATTCCCGTGAAAAGCCCACATGGTATGAAGAAAAAAATCTTCACCAACAAAGGTATCATGGAAAACGAACTGGATATAAGAGAAGCAAGTACAAACATGAGTATTTATGTTTATGTTCGTTGGTATGATAGTGTTGTGTGTATAGTGTATGATTCTAGACTGTTTTACTGTTTATTTTATTTACTTCCTATCAGTTGAATTTTTTTGAAAGGGAGGTTTCAAGACATTTATCGTTCAAGATTGAATTATCCCTCTTAACCTTTCTTTAGGTACTTCTACTCTCAGTAAGCCTTTCTTTTTCAACACTTTTTGTCATTGGTCACTGCTCTTCTTACACAAAAAGCGGAGGCAATGCGAGGTTCATGGTTCAGGAGATCGTTGGCCTTCATAAGCTCAAAACCCAAACCGACGGAGCAGTGTTGCTTGCAAAGTGCAGATTACATTATGTTTCTCCTACACTTTTCCTTTTACCTCTGATCTCGACACACCCTCACTTATCCGGCTCATCCACCCATAAACAAAAGCACTTTCCTGCCTCTCACCGCCAAACACACGGGCCCTTTAGCAGCCACCAGCAGAGGCTCGCGGTCTGGCATGGTAAGCAGAGCCTGCCTTCTGCTCCCTCATAAAAAAAGAGGAAAAGAACACAACCTTCAGTGTTGAACGAAATTTAAATAGAACTTTTTCTTTCCCCATTGGTTGGCATTCGTAATTAAGTGAGTGGCTAAACCATTAAAATATGGTGTCATAACATCGTGAACATTTGGCATAAGATAGTAATATAAAGGAAGGAAAAACTCTTCAATAAAATATCATGCAAAATAATATATCTAAATACAATGCCAGAATATAACATGACTTATCAAAGCTTCATGTAACACACATACACACACACACACACACACACACACACACACACACACACACACACACACTGCACGCACATGTCTTACAAACACATTATGGTGAAGAATCAAGTAAAAATATACGAAGCAAAAACAGTATGAAATATTTCCATTGCTATATGATATGACCACTACTAAGCTACATCAGTGTGTGTGTGTGTGTGTGTGTGTGTGTGTGTGTGTGTGTGTGTGTGTGTGTGTGTGTGTGTGTGTGTGTGTGTGTGTGTGTGTGTGTGTGTGTGTGTGTGTGTGTGTGTGTGTGTGTGTGTGTGTGTGTGTGTGTGTGTGTGTGTGTGTGTGTGTGTGTGTGTTCTCTACGAGGCTCAGTTCCTGTAAGATTTGCGCACATTTTGCCGCAAGAAAGGCAGTCGGTGTGAAAATTATGGTGTCAGAGGTGCCTGGCTGGCGACTGTATGGGAACGAAAGAGAGAGAGAGGGCGTGTGTGCCGGTGAGAAAGAGAAGAGAGAGAGGAGAAGAGGGAAGGTGAATTAAAGGCCAAAAGATAGGAGGGAAGGAATCCAACTGAGAAGAGAGAAAGAGAGAGGGAGAAAGAAAAAAAAAAAGAGAGCGGAAAGGAGGGGAATAGAAGACAAAGCAAAAGTTAATAAGCGATGTGATGCAGATGGAGGTAGAAAAAAGAAACATGCATATATGAAAATCCAGAAGAGAGTGGAATCAGGTCACGGAATAATAAAGTATCGAGGAAAATATGTTACAATGATCATAATAGGGAAATATGAAGATACAGCCGTCATCAAAAACGAACGAAGGAGGAGGCAAGCGTCAGACAATTACTGCACGAGGAAAGCGAATAAGAGGAGAGGAAGAGAATAATAATAAGAAAGAATGGATCTCAAGAAGCAGAAGTTGGCGCGTGTTTGTGAAAATTTAACGAAAACGGAATCGCCACATATGGAAAAATGTAATGACTGGCCCTGTAAGTTTGCGGGTTATGAGAGAAAACGGGAAACGAGCTTCCCCAAGACAAAAAAAAAAAAAAAATAATAATAATGTTAGAGTCAGGACACGCGTGGACTTTGAAATAATAACCGTGTGTGTGTGCGTGTGTGTGTGTGTGTGTGTGTGTGTGTGTGTGTGTGTGTGTGTGTGTGTGTGTGTGTGTGTGTGTGTGTGTGTTGCATTTGCATAACAATACACACGGTGTTCTTAATTACACACGAAAAAGGGTAAAACTTTTAAGAAAGGAAATCTTAAGTAGGGGTCCTTTACACTAGTAGTAGTAGTAGTAGTAGTAGTAGTAGTAGTAGTAGTAGTAGTACTAGTAGTAGTAGTAGTAGTAGTAGTAGTAGTAGTAGTAGTAGTAGTAGTGGTAGTAGTAGTAGTAGTAGTAGTAGTAGCAGTAGTAGTAGTAGCAGCAGCAGCAGTAGCAGTAATAGTACCAGTAGTAGTAGCACCAGTAGCAGTAGCAGTAGCAGTAATCGAAGTATATAATCAAAAACATCATAACCTTCATTACCACCACCACCACCACCACCACGTTCAAGTCCCATCAGCAGGCAAACAATGATCACACAGAAAACGGAAGCCTTCAGCCTTAACTCAACCATTTCCGCCAGCCGTGACTATCCATTAGGAAGCCATTCACTGTCCCTGAAATTGGTAACGAACAAAATGGTCTGAGGTACGAGAGGCAAAAATCCCTTAAGTTATGGCGATGTGAACGCTTAAAGGAGTAGAGGGAAGGAAGGGACGGAGAGAGGGAGGGAGGAAGGGAAGAGGAGGGAGGGAAGAGGAGGAGGAAAGCGTGTAGGAGGAGGACAATGAACGATCACAATTAGATTCGTATTCTCCCGAAGCGTCCAAGCGAAGGCAACGTATTGATGTAAAAAGTAAGGCAGTGAGGCGATGGGTTGTCTTTAATGGGTCGTGTAGAAGGTGTACCCGGAGGAGGAGGAGGAGGAGGAGGAGGAGGAGGAGGACCATACCAACGACAAAAAAGGAAAAGAGGAAGAACGAAGATGAGGTTGATAATGGGAATAACTTTTTTTTTTTCATTCATTTTCTTGAACCACGTTAGAGAACACTGGAAGGGACAAAGCGAAGAGGAGAGAATGAACACCACCGAGAGAGAAAATGGCGGAAGCGAAGGCAAGTTAATATAAACGAAGGGAAAGCAAGGAGAAAGTAAGCACGTAGAGGTATACAAAATAACGAAGCAAAGATGATAAAGAGGAAAAAGTCTCGAAGTGGAAAAGAAAAGTCGCATTAGAGGAAGAGTTGAAACACTACGAAGAAAAAAAAAAAAACCGCTCCTCAATTCAGGTTAAAGTAAAATGATAATGACTCGTTCTGTTTTCTAAAGACACGAGGATGCCTGAAAAAAAAAAGTACCCAGCTGTTATCTCTCTCTCTCTCTCTCTCTCTCTCTCTCTCTCTCTCTCTCTCTCTCTCTCTCTCTCTCTTTACATTTTTACATCTGTTCATCAATACATCATTCACCTAAGGGTAATGTGCTGAGTTTTCTGAAAAAAAATCTAATGATATTCTAAAGTATATTTCAAATGAAAGCTATAAAGGAATGTATTTACTTGGTCACTGGAATATTGATCTACTTACGCAAAATACTAATCCTGTTGTAAGTAGTTGTACTAGAATGATGTATACTTAGTCCTATTTTCCTCTCATAATTAAACCTACTCGTGCCACTTGTAATAGTACCACACTTATTAATAATATTTGATCAACAGATATAGAGTTTAATTCGAGAAACATTATCTTGTATACCGACATTTAAGATCATTTTGCAGTGGTGACTAGCTTTATTAACCATAGACAAAATGTTATTTTTCATAAACAGATTATTAAAATGTAAATATTCAGAAAATTGTGGAGGATATTTCTGAAACCAACTGGTATAATTATAAGCCTGCAATTGTGCTAATAAGGAATTGGAGTTATTTGAAGGTCAATTTGGTAAAATATTTGATAAAAATTTTCCAGTTAGATCTTTTTGTTTCAGATAGAAAGATGAAACCTGCCCGTACATTACACCTGCTCTAAAAAAACGTATCACATCAAAGAAACGCTTAGAAAGACTTTCTATAAAGCGGCAACTATCTTTTAGAGGAAAATATAAAACATGTAGGAATAAGCTTACCAATTTACTTCCAATAGCAAAAAACAATTACAAAAAAGAGACTCTTAGAAAAACTCAGAGTAATGGAACAGCAACTTGGCAAACTATAAACACTATCTTAGAATAGTATTTCATTAGGTGTGTGTGTGTGTGTGTGTGTGTGTGTGTGTGTGTGTGTGTGTGTGTGTGTGTGTGTGTGTGTGTGTGTGTGTGTGTGTGTGTGTGTGTAACTTTACTCACTAAAAATTGAAAGTGATGAGCACTGTTGCCATATATCTGACTTGTTAAGTTTAGATATGGCAACAGTGTTAGAATCCAAAAATTATTTCTGTAATAGAAATATATACATTTCTTTTGTCATTGTGTACCGTTAGGCTGGACATATCATTGTAACATTAAGTCTGCTAAGGAATCATTTATGACTTGGCAGACTTAGCCATGTCTATATATGTGCTTCATGTTTAAGCTGTAATTTATGTCAACAAAAATCAATCAATCAATCAATCAATCAATCAATCAATCAATCTAATAAAAAAAAAATATAAGAGTGGAAGGTAATGACAAGAAATATATTTAATGAAGAACCACTTGACTATGTACATCTACCTTAAGGCTATACGTGTGTGTGTGTGTGTGTGTGTGTGTGTGTGTGTGTGTGTGTGTGTGTGTGTGTGTGTGTGTGTGTGTGTGTGTGTGTGTGTGTGTGTGTGTGTGTGTGTGCGAGACACCTGAGGGAACACGTGCAAATGATAGAGAGAGAGAGAGAGAGAGAGAGAGAGAGAGAGAGAGAGAGAGAGAGAGAGAGAGAGAGAGAGAGAGAGAGAGAGAGAGAGAGAGAGAGAGAGAGAGAGAGAGAGAGATCTGGGAAGCAAATCTCGTCAGGAGCCAAAGACCAGCCAGGCTTGGAACTCTCTCTTCTTTGTGGCAGATAAAAACTTTATTATAATACGTAATAAAAAGCTTGAAGGACGATGCCTCTACACAGTGAGCGGTAGATCTTGGCAAGCCACAAACACACACACACACACACACACACACACACACACACACACACCGCGTAAAGTAGTGGTTAGCACACTCGCCTCACAATCGAGAGGGCCGGGTACGAGTCCCGGCGCGGCGAGGCAAATGGGCAAGCCTCTTAATGTTTAGCCCCTGTTCACCTAGCAGTAAATAGGTACGGGATGTAACTCGAGGGGTTGTGGCCTCGCTTTCCCGGTGTGTGGAGTGTGTTGTGGTCTCAGTCCTACCCGAAGATCGGTCTATGAGCTCTGAGCTCGCTCCGTAATGGGAAAGACTGGCTGGGTGACCAGCAGACGACCGAGGTGAATTACACACACTCTTATAGCTTATGTGTACTTCCTTGCATTCCATTCATGAGGTTACTCTTCGTGTCCCCTTAAAATCACTAACATTTTCACTCATAAGCAGGTTTTTTATGCTCCTTATCCCTTTCCCTGCTGCTGCTGCTGCTGCTGCTGCTGCTGGTAAACTCTGGTAAACTCTGGAACTCCCTGCCTGCTTCTGTATTTCCGTCTTCCTACGACTTGACTCCTTTCAAGAGGGAGGTGTCAAGACATTTGTTCCTTAATTTTGGCTAATTCTTTGCTATTCTTTAAGGGAGCCAGCCATTCGAGTGGGCCTTTCTTTTATAATATTTTGTTGCCCTTGGCTGGTTTCCTTCCTGCATAAAAAAATAAAAATAAATAATTCCTCTCAGCTTGATGTAAATTACTCGTATAAGGTCAGATGAAAGGCTAAACTCACTGCAAAATACAGCGTCCAGTATCTAATAACACTTTTTTTTTTATACCATGTGGGCTTTTCATGGGAATTTATGGGCTAAAAGAGGTACTTTTTTGAGGTACCTCCTATCTCAAAGCCCACCCGCTAGGAAACCATTGCCCCGAGTGAGGAATCCCAACCTACACTCGGACCGTGGACAGGATTTGAACCCGTGCGCTTGGAGACCCCTCGTACCCCAAAGCACGCATGGTTCCACTGTACCACGGCGGCTCCTTTCTAATGATTGTGCCTTAATTTCTTAATGACTAATCTTGCTGGGATTACTGAAATGAAATAATACAATGCCTTTAGCTGTCAGTGTTTTAAAGAGTGTGGCATGTATGGTGTTGTTGTTGTTGTTGTTGTTGTTGGTGGTGGTGGTGGTGGTGGTGGTGGTTGTCCTGGTACCAGTGGCACCAACGACATATGCAGGTGTGATGGAAAGAAACACCAGGGGGAAGCTTCCCTGTGTTTATCGTAGGAATACAAAATACTTGGTAGCGAGCGCGTGGAGGCTTGATGAGTTGCCAGCGGCCAGAGACTTGTAGTCTGGGCGTCTTGAATGAAGCTTGTAGCTTGCGTGATGATGCAGAATTACAGTCTACACACTGGAGTGTGACTGTAGACAGTAGACTTTAGAGGTAGACTGGCTGTGCTTGACAGGAGGACCAGTCAAAGAAAGGCAGGCAAGTAGATTGCCAGGCGAGCGTGAGTGTAGTACAACTGAATGTGTGGCGTGGCGTGGGGTAGCGGAACAATACCCACGGCCGCAGTACATCTTTACGGTACACATTACATTAAGTAGTGTCCATCATATGGTGGTGGTGGTTGTGGTTGTGGTGATGAGGATGAAAGGTTTTATTCAATTACAAGTTACATATTAATTATTAGATTTTAAGTATTTCATGGTGTACGGTGTGTATAACTAATTATTATTATTATTGTCATCATCATTATCATCATCATCCCCATCATCGTCATCATCATCATTATTATTATTATTATTATTATTAATTACTATGATTATTATTATCATTACCATGATTATCACCATCATCATTATCATTATTATTATCAATAATGTTCTTGTTCTTAATATTATTGCAATTGTTATCATTACATATATTATCACTATTATTACTACCATTATAATAAGACGTTTTATTTCAAGCTTCAGAGTAGAGCCAAACATCACTGGCACAGCAGGTAATCCTCAAGAATCACGCACAACAAACATAAACCATAATGGTAAACACACTGTGCTACATCTTCTACATAACATTTAACACAATCGAACCCCTTTCATTTTTCCCTGGTGTATTCTTTATATTCTATTGCATACCACTCTTACAAATAAGTGCCAGGATAAAGACACCAGCGATGCCGATGAAATATTGCGGAACACACAGACACAGGCATATCAGAAGCTATATTCAGGCAAAACAAACAGCTTACTTTTTACTCACTATCATCCTCATCACCAGCTTGTACGATTCCACTGCAGTTCATCTCTTACATACATAATTTCCTTTACTGCCTCAAATCATCACCGTATGAGTATTATCATCACTACCTTCATAAGCAAACAAAAACCAAGAAGAAAGAACACAATACAATAATTCTTACATTTTGGCCCTCCTTCCATGACAATCCAACCATCACAACATCACTGCTACTCACCGCAAAGCCAGCAGAACCCTTCAACTCATCACGACTCCTTCAACCCGTCAACTGACAGACACCCACACAACAGCTGCGTGTCTGCCTCCTTGCCTGCATTGTCTCTGCATGCAAACACCAACACTTAGCACGGTAGATAAGGCAGGCAGAACACATGGGAAAGTTACTGGGTTGCAGACAGATATACCTACAGCCAGGAAGAAACATAGGTGCTGGGGAAGAGAGAGAGAGAGAGAGAGAGAGAGAGAGAGAGAGAGAGAGAGAGAGAGAGAGAGAGAGAGAGAGAGAGAGAGAGAGAGAGAGAGAGAGAGAGAGAGAGAGAGAGAGAGAGAGAGAGAGAGAGAGAGAGAGAGAGAGAGAGAGAGAGAGAGAGAAAAGCAAGGGAGATTGAGAGGATAACAAGTAGAAAAAAGAAAAAAAAGACAGGAAAGGGAAAAGGGAGTGAGAGAGGGAAGCACGGAGGGAGGCGGAGAGGGAAGAGAGGATAATACTAACGGGATAAAGACAAGAGGCAACGAATGCAACTACAATGTTACATGCAAAATTGTGTTACATTTTGTGTTGTTATTACTGTGGCTATTGTGTCAGATGCTGCTTTACTGTTCTAAAGGAGATGAAACGTTGCGGGTGGAGGGAATAAAAAAAAAAAACACACACACACACACACACACACACACACACACACACACACACACACACACACACACACACACACACACACACACACACAGAATGATGTACTTCAACAATGAGACAAAAGAAGAAATGGAAACTGAAGGACGTAAGAATAAAGAGAAATTAAATTGAACTAAAGGGAAGAAATAAAAGTGACAAGAAAAAGGAAAAAAAAATAAATAAATAAATACACCAAGAAACACTACAGGCGGAAGCAACTCGCCACCACCAAAACTAAAAGCAGGAAAAGGAAAAAAAAAAGAACAGAAAAGAAGGAAAGAAAAGAAGAAAAAAAACAGGAAAAAGAAAAACGACTCAATTTTGTACCATGAAAAAACAGGCAATAAAGAACACAGGCAAACGCAAACACTAAAAAAGAAAGAAAAAAGAAAATGAAAAGAAAAAAAACAGAAGTACTCGTATAAAAGGGTTCACAACACACACACAAACACATACACACGAGAGAGAGAGAGAGAGAGAGAGAGAGAGAGAGAGAGAGAGAGAGAGAGAGAGAGAGAGAGAGAGAGAGAGAGAGAGAGAGAGAGAGAGAGAGAGAGAGAGAGAGAGAGATTAGGGAAGCAAATACAGTCAGGAGCCAAGATCAGCCAGGCATAAAGACTTCTCCCATCCTGGCTCACAACTTTTCATTATAATATGTAATAAAGATAAAGGGAAACCAACGCGGGACACAAAACGAAGCCCATAACTTAAGTAACACACAGATGCCCACGAGCGGAACTGATGCAGGAAAATTTATGTGTGAAATCATACGCTCTGAATTAGCATAGCATACATACATACATAATTAATTACTACATACATACATACATACATAAGAGTGACTAGATGACGTACGTAGGGACACACACACACACACACACACACACACACACACACACAGGAAAGGTATGAGTAATGCTGATCGAGAATGATGAAACAGTAAAGAATTCCACTGTGATGTTGACAAGGTGATGTGTGTTGCGGCCTGGCGAGCCTCGGAACACAATGCCACTGCAGGTCACACATCACTCCAAGGTTGTCAGTTTGCTAATCACTGAAGACATACGCTCATTTCATTGTGATGGGTGCTAAACAAAACTTCGTAATTCTATATACACAAATGTTGAAGCTGTGATCGTAGCAACTATCTTTATTAAACTGTATCTATTATGTGTATTATATGTTAAAGAAAGTTGACAATATCGTCTAGTTTATACATATATTTTACCCATTTAGTACTAGGACGCATTTTTTACCATGAAATTTGTGTATGATCAGACCATTTTATTGACATTAGGAAGGCTCTATGGAGGTCAGATCAATGGCCACAGCCTTCACTATTTCAATCCCCCCATACAGGTTTCTGAAGCTGTATAAAATCACCAGATAGTAAGCAGAGGGAATAAGGAAACACGTCATGGTACTGAAGGGGTTAAATGAAGACGAGTAAAACTGTAATTAGCTTTGTATGTATTTATTATTTGTATACGTTAAAGAAAGTTGACAAAATCGCCTAGCGTATACATACATTTTAATGAAGACTAGTAGAATTGTAATTAGCTTTCTATGCAAAAATATTCTTCAATGAAATGATGTAGCGTAATAATCACTTGTACTTTCTGTGCCTTACTGTACATTGAACATTGAACATTTATAATAGCTCATATATGTTATACAAATTTGATATATATATATATATATATATATATATATATATATATATATATATATATATATATATATATATATATATATATATATATATATAGAACATTTAGCAATAACTTATTGGCTAGCCTATTTTTAAGCAAAGCTTTTAAGGCGTGTAGAAAGTATTACATGATATGATATGTACAGAATAGTATATATAATGTATATGTAAAGATGTTAGGATTACATATAAATGATATTAGAATAATAAAATAAAAAAGAAAAGAAAAGAATAAAATAAAATAATGTGATAATAATAATAATAGTAATAATAATAATAATAATAATAATAATAATAATAATAATAATAATAATAATAATAATAATAATAATAATAATAATAATAATAATAATAATAATAATAATAACAACAGTATTAATGATAACAGTAATAATAATAATAATAATAATAATAATAATAATAATAATAATAATAATAATAATAATAATAATAATAATAATAATAATAATAATAATAATAATAATAATAATAATAGTAATAGTAATGATAATAGTAATAATATTACAATAGCACTAATTTAGACATTTACATATGTGAAATTATTTAGGTATATAGTATTGGAATTTAATGAAGAATCTAAGAATGTTGAAGGATGTGAGATTCTGTCTTCTATATAGGAGTAGCCATATCAATCATATCTAATATAGAATTTTCAATAAGAATTAATGATATTTTGTTTTAATTTGCTTTTAAATACATTGATGGTTGGTGAGTGTTGAATCTCTGTTGTTGTAATGATGAGCTGGAAGGAGGTTGTGTAGTTCATTTTTGTTATTGTACATCAAAATGGCAATTGCAAGTTTTGTTATGTTCTCTAATTTTAATAATTTAGTTTGTTGAAAGAGTGGATCAGTATGAGCCAAGTAATGACTATTTGTTAATATTCTTACAATTTTTTGAGCTGTAGCTTTAGAGGGACTAGATAAGTAGAGTAGGTTGTACACCAGATAGTGTTGCAGTAAGTTAACAAAGGGTAAATGTGGGCATAGAATATGGATTTAAGAACATCTTGTGTTGCAAGGTCTTTCATGAGGTGAAGTAACGCTATGTGTCTTGAAATCTTGAAATCTGTGAGTCACGTGTGCGTCCTGTGGCTGCGTTACTAATGCTTCAAGGCTGGATGGTTAATAAAATCAATCTCCTCATTCATCACGACTCGGTTTCTGCCTCTCACTAATCTCTGGACAGCCTCCTCTCTCTCTCTCTCTATCGCCACTCCTACATCAAATTCAGGATTCACATAATTAATCCTACAGGTTTTTAGTAATTAAATAGGGCGACTTTCGTAGATTTCAACCACAGAGATTCTCTTGATTAAAGCCACTGGTTTCTAATTAATCTCCAGCTCCCACGCAATCAAGTCTTCTGGGATTCTACAAAGCGTTTCCAAGAGTAAAATAATCTAACTCTTCGTCATAAAGTCTCCAGTCATCGTAAAGGAATCAGATGACTTTCCCTCCTTCCTCACAGCCCCTCCTGCCCCATATACTGAACCTCCCCATCCCCGCTTCTGCCCTTCCGCCATTCCACCCCATCCCTCCAACCGTCTGAGGCGCAGGCTGTTGGCTAATAAGTCCACTTTATGACGGTAACAACGTTTCATTATAATAATTCTCTCTCTCTCTCTCTCTCTCTCTCTCTCTCTCTCTCTCTCTCTCTCTCTCTCTCTCTCTCTCTCCTCTGGCTGCTCTTGTACACGGCGGGTAATTAGGCTGGCCATGAAGTTGATTGAATTCTGATACAGTTCGGGTGACTTAATGGCTGGGCGAGGGAATAATCCGTGGACGTTCGCAGATAATTACTATAGTGGCGGGAGGCGAGTGGCAGGTGGCGGCGGCTGTGTTGGTGAGCAGGCCGGAGCATCGGGGACTCCGTGTTCTGTTCCTTTCTTCTGTTCGTGTTTCTCGCCACAGGTTTGCTGCTACTATGGTGCTATTCGAGCACTTACTAATGTGTTACGAGGATCACTGAGACGCAGCAATTGGAATCATTGTATATTGCTCACATTTCGTAGACTAAGTTGTGTTTACTTCTTTTAAGACATTTCACTCAAACCTTCAATGAACTCGTTATCAATATATCTATCCCTTTCTTACATTTCTTCAGGATTTGAGACGTGTTGATAATTGAATTACATAATATAAACAGATAAGGCTTTATATAAAGTGATTTTTTGCTGTTGTCCCTAAAATCGTGTCAGATTTACTATGAAAATATAGAAGAAAATATGAGAACATAAGGGAAGCTGCGGGAAGCCGGAAAGCTTACACCTCAGGTTCCATCAGTTTCTTCATAAAATATTCCTCTTAGCAGCGATCATTCCTTGCATTACGCCACCTGGTTTTCTTTCAAAGCTTCTTAGTGACTCGCCAATAAAAACCTGATTGATTATCGAGTTTAACCTATGCATCTCTAACACATGTAAACTTAATTGCTTTGATCTCATTTAAGAAACATTTTGCATCTCTGCATGAATATAGTCATTCTCCTCTGCACAGACTCCCTCCTGCAGTACAAAGATCTGACTAATATTAAAGAAAACTTAGACATTATTACAAAACTTCTCACTTACACGTTCTTTAGATTAACCTCATACACGATTGGTTTTAGTCTCGTCAGGATTTTCTCTATCTACGCTAAGCATTACTTTGCACTTATTGATACTGAAGTGCATATCTGAAACATTCACGTTGACAAATGAAGGAAGGAAGTCAACCGGAACATCCCTCCAGCAAGTCACTGAGTCTCACCTTTTGCAGTCATGTGTTGGTCTTTCATCTACCACACTATATCCAACACCTTTGCACCTCAGAATCCAGAATTTCCCATTACTAGTGTCAAGCGACTGTAACACTAAAACCATCAATTTCAGCAGCAACAACCACTGCAATAACACCATCCACAAGACCATCAGCAATTTACGTTCGTCATTTGAAACATTTGCTATATGGCAGTAAATTTGACCCAAGCTAACTCCTGAGCAGAAATAAATAAAACCTCTTCTTTTCATGTTCTCTTGCTTGTGTCATTCTTTCTACCAAATTGAGAGGAGCAAGAATGAGAGGGACTTTGAGTTGAGGTGTAGAGCGAGAGGGAGAGGAGAGATGGGAGAACTTGCGAGCGAGTGGGAAAGGAACAGCAGGATGGGAGGAAGACTGTGGTTAAGTTGAAGTTACGTAAGATGGAAGGGAAAGATGGTGGACCTAGAAAATGGATGGGTGAGTGATCGACAAACTTTGGTAGAGTAAACCTATTGTGGTTCATTCACTCTGGCATTGTACCGTCTCTCTCTCTCTCTCTCTCTCTCTCTCTCTCTCTCTCTCTCTCTCTCTCTCTCTCTCTCTCTTTCTCTCTCAGTTCCATCCGCCAATGCATCACTATTATATCTTCTATCGTCGTTGTCTTTCTCAATTCTTCCCCATTCCTCAAATTTCATCCCTTGCAGCTTCGCCGTCTTTCCTTCTTTACGTCGTCATTCTATTTTCCTATATTTGCCCTTCGCTGTAGCCAATAAATCATTCTCTCTTCTCTCTCTTTCGTTGATGCTGTTCTTCTTTTCTTCCTCTTTTTTTTTCCTTTCTAGCTTTCTTATATCTTTATTTCTCTTCTTCTTCTTCTTCTTCTTTCACCTCGTTTTCCTTCATTCCCTTCAGTTGTTGTTTTTTTTCTTTTCCCCGAATGGTGTGCTTTACATTCTTACATTCTGTGCTTCCTCGTGTTCGTCTCCTGCCTCGCCCTCTACTCGTACAATTCTCTTCCGTCTCTTACTGTGTTTACCCTTCACGTCTCACTCTCATATCCTTAACCCTCTGCTCGTCTCCCTCACTGTCTCCCCTATCACGCTAGTCTCCTTTTTTTCCTTTGCTTCTATATTTCATCTTAACTTACAAGACAAGGAGAGAGAGAGAGAGAGAGAGAGAGAGAGAGAGAGAGAGAGAGAGAGAGAGAGAGAGAGAGAGAGAGAGAGAGAGAGAGAGAGAGAGAGAGAGAGAGAGTCGTTTTCTTCATTGTCCTTCTCTTCTTATTCCTAATCCCATCATTTCTTTGTATTCTTCTCCTCTTCTTCGCTATCTTTTCCACTTATTTCTTCTTACAAAGGATTCCAAGCTATTTCTATTGAAAGGTTTTATTTTTTCTACTCTTCTTCGTTTTCTTTTCAGCGTCTTTCTGCTTTCAAAGAATCTCAAAACGCCCCGGTGTGCCTCAGAAGTACTGTCACTGCCACTGTTTGCCACGCTTGGGCCGCGACGTGTCGTCAGTCCCAGCAATAAGGCGTCACCACAGCACTGAGAGAGCACCGCCAACCTGCACCAATAAGAACCTTCCAAAAATACACCCCCTGTGGTTTCCGGCAGCCAATAAGAACTCGAGATAAACATCAACACCACCCCGACCGCCGCCAATAAGAAGTCGGGAATAAACATGGAGCCGTCTAATGAAAGCGTGAGGGACAAGGCTGAGGCGTCGCTCTTCCCCTCCCTCTCCCTCTCTCTCTCTCTCTCTCTCTCTCTCTCTCTCTCTCTCTCTCTCTCTCTCTCTCATCCCTTCTCACTCACTCTCCCCTCTATTTATAATAGACCACAGCCGCAGGGCGTGACAATATTATGTTGACTCGCCTCGCGTAATTGTCAAAGCTCCATTGAGTTTCGCTCGAGACTCGAAACTCATACGGGAGCTTCGAAATGCCGTCTTCACGACTTCACAAGATCTTACTCAAGTCACGTTCCTGTCCTTCCCTTCCCCTTCCCCTCCCTCCTGCCACACCTCCCCGCACCACTGGCCCGCTCTCCGTTCCTCCAATCCACCTCGGGCACACCAAAGGACATTGCTGGGTCCTCCTCGTCCTGCCCAGCCTTCGCATCTCCATTCCTGCTATCGATTCAGCGGTCCACGAGAATTGCACGTCTATTATCAAAGAAGCCATTCCCTGGACAACCTTGATGGACAGGAAAATGCAGCATCCACACTGTCGTAGAGGAATAATTGTTCCCTTGAAGGCTGTGACTTAAAAGAAAATGATTCACTTGATAATCTCGCAATTGGAAATGCAAACAAAATTTAGACCTGTTAAAAAGTTATTATAATGTAATATATGACACTAAGTTGTTTTATTTACCAACAACATAACTGGTCACGATAAAAGCATGCAATGTTGAATAAAATGCCATGGTAATCTAATGAATAACTATTACAAAAAAAAGGAAAATGATAATGGGGGCAAGTATTCAACTTCTAACCAACTGCAGATTGTCTATGTGTAAGGCAACCATTTACGGATCAAGATAATAAAAGGCAAAAGACTAAACAAAATAAAATAAATAAATAAATAAGTGGATGCATGTTCCTATATTCACAAAGGCAATCTAAGCTTCCTCGACAATTTACATCTCGAGAGGACAGGAGTACTAACCCTTTCAGCAGCATGACGCGTTTTCATATTCATTCTGCTCAGTATTTGGGGATTTTATACAGCCTCAGAAACTATGGAGGGATTAAAATAGTAGACTGGCCATTAATCTTCTGACCTCTAAAGACCCTCCCTAATGTAAATAAAATCGTCTATTCATACGCCAAACTCAAGTTAAAAATGCATCCCACTACTGAAGGGATTTAGGTGTGGCGGGAAAAAGTTCAGATCCCAAAGTTTCGATCCTACGAGGTGGATGGTTCAATGTGACCGCGAGGTTCTTCACGCACTGCCTCGGAATGATCACAACAAACGACACCGCCAGGAAGTGAGGGACACATGAGAGTTACTGCCAACATGCGTCTGTCGTGATTACCCGTACTACAATGACAAGTACAAAAAAAAAAAAAAAAAAAAAAAAAAAAAGAGAAAAAAGAGGCAAATGGAATAAGAAAAAGAAAATAAAGCAGTAGCAACAGCAGAAGCAGCAGCGGCAGTTCAGCAACAGCAACAGCAACAATAATAACAACAACAACAACAATAACAACAACAAAAACTACTATTACTACTACTACTACTACTACTAGTACTACTACTACTACTACTACTACTACTACTACTACAAGAGGAACAGGAATACAAAGAAATACAAAGGAAAAACAAACCACATCATGCCTACTGTTCCTTATTTGCTGACAACTCTATCTGAACTAATGCTGGAGAAAAAGGATAGCAAAGGCGAAGGCTCTTCCCCACCCATCATTCCCTCCAGACTACGCCGCAAGAAATAAGGATAAAACATACAATACAGGAGGAGGAGGAGGAGGAGGAGGAGGAGGATAAAGTTTTAGTGTGTGTGTGTGTGTGTGTGTGTGTGTTCACTGTTCACTGTTTGATCTGCTGCAGTCTCTGACGAGACAGCCAGACGTTACCCTACGGAGCGAGCTCACAGCTCATTATTTCCGATCTTTGGATAGGCCTGAGACCAGACACACACCACACACCGGGACAACAAGGTCACAACTCCTCGATTTACATCCCGTACCTACTCACTGCTAGGTGAACAGGGGCTACACGTGAAAGGAGACACACCCAAATATCTCCACCCGGCAGGGGAATCGAACCCCGGTCCTCTGGCTTGTGAAGCCAGCGTTCTAACCACTGAGCTTCCGGGCGTGTGATGTGTGTGTGTGTGTGTGTGTGTTTTTTTTTTAACTTACTCAGCCATCCTCTCATTACTAATGCAATCACCAGCCACATTCATCCTGTCACCATTCTTGTCCTCTCATCACAACCAAGACCACTCACCATCCTATACCAGTTCACCACTTTGCATAATGATTCACCACTTCATTCCTCTTGGTCATCATTTCACCACCTTTCACCACTCTCGTTACTTCATATTACAAGGCATTACCATCATAACATCACCACTCTCTCAACTTCATCATCCATTTTTGCTCACCACAATCATTATTACCAGCTGCTCACCATGACAAATATGAATCACCACCTCTGTTTCTTATATCACCATACATCACTATCACCACTAAAGTCATAAGCCCTATCAGATCTCACGGTTCACCCAAGCTTAGAGTCACCACCATCCATCACCAAAACCGCCACCGTCACCACCACACTCCACCCGGCGATTCAATGGACACACATGTATAACTTTTAAAAGAAACGATCACAACCACACACGTGATAATCCTAAGCTTTTATTTGTTATTGAAAGTGATAAGTTCGTTGATCTCTACACACACACACACACACACACACACACACACACACACACACACACACACACACACACACGTTGACCTATACTTTACTGGCCCAAAAAAAAGTGTACTTGAAAACAGAATATCATGATCTAAATAACACATATCACTCATTAGACACATATTACGTACATAAATAGTGAAATTTGAGAAAACACACAATATATAAAATGGATAATACAATCAACAACACACACACACACACACACACACACACACACACACACACACACACAAACAGCTTCCTGCTCCTCCCAGCAAAAGCCGCCAAGCACATCAACAAACATCTTCCTTGCCTTGCCTTCCCAATCCTGGGCGATTTCCACACTATTACTGCAGCATCTCAAGATCCCTCGAGACCTGCATCCTCCTTCTCTCCTCTCCCCCACCTCTCATGTTTTTCCCCCTTTCTCTCCCTCCTATCCACTCTTTCAGCCTACCCCTTCCTCTCTCCTTCCCTCCCATGCTCTCTCTCTCTCTCTCTCTCTCTCTCTCTCTCTCTCTCTCTCTCTCTCTCTCTCTCAGTCCTTCTCTCCCTCTTTCCTTCCTTCCATTCCAGTCCTCTCTCATACTTTGAATTACAGAAATACTTGGTGAAGATAACAAAACTTTCATTTCTATACTAATACAAACACTAATACTAAAAATGGTAATAATAATAATAAGGTTGAGAAAAAGAAGATTTTTTTTTTTTTTTCGAAACCTAGTTAGAACATTTGTCTCATAACTTTAACTTCCTTCCACATCAGCCAGTCATGTTTTAAATCATTTTCACTCTTCATTTAAAGCTCCACATGCACTGATTACTCTCTTTCTCCACCTCGGTAGGGTTTTTCCTCCTCGTTTCCTCCCCGCTGGTCTCTTCTTCAATGGCTCCTCTAACTTCTCTTCACTTCTATTTTTCATTTATAATTCAAAACAGTTTTTTCTTTATCTTAAGACAGTTTTTACTTAAATAAGAAGGGTAGTTGTGGTGGTGGTAGTAGTAGTACTAGTAGTAGTAGTAGTAGTAGTAGTAGTAGTAGTAGTAGTAGTAGTAGTAGTAGTAGTAGTAGTAGTAGTAGTAGTAGTATAATGATAATGATGATAATGATGATAATGATGATGATGATGATGATGATGATGATGATGATGATGCGATAATGGTGATGATGATGATGGTGATACTACTACTACTACTACTACTACTACTACTACTATTAATAATAATAATAATAATAATAATAATAATAATAATAATAATAATAATAATAACTATAATATTATAATATTAATAATTATAACAATTATAACAATAACACTAATAATGATAATAATAATAATAATAATAATAATAATAATAATAATAATAATAATAATAATAATAATAATAATAATAATAATAATAATAATAATAATAATAATAATAAAAATAATAATAATAATAATAATAATAATAATAATAATAATAATAATAATAACAACAACAACAACAACAACAACAACAATGACAACAACAACAATAATAATAATATAATAATAATAATAATAATAATAATAATAATAATAATAATAATAATAATAATAATAATAATGATAATAATAATAATAACAATATTAATAATAACAACAATAACAATAACAATAACAATAATAACAATAAGCAGTGAACAGAGCATATCGTGACTCGTGAATACCACAAACAATGATTACACCAACGGAAAACAACAATCACAACAACAACCACCACAACCACCACCACCACCACCACCACCACCACCACTAATACCACAACCACCACAACTAACAACAAAACACTGACATTATCCACAAGAAGACCTCGCAGCACACATCACATTTCAACAATATTAGAGGTTGAACACACACACACACACACACACACACACACACACACTCTCCTCCCTCCATCTCTGCCTCCCTTCCTTCCTTTTTTGTCTAATAATTTCTGTCTCACGTGTGTCGCTGTTTACTACATATACTTATAGAAACTTCCTTCATTAAAAACTTTGCTAGGGGTGAAGAGTGGAAGCGAGAGGGCGGAAGAGGAGGAAGGAAGGAGAGGGCAAGAGAAGGAACAGGGGAGGAGAGCCAGCACGGTCAGAAATGAAGGGGAAGTAAGGGTCATTAGCAGGTGAAGGGGAAGGGCGTGAGGTTAGATGGGAGAGATGAGACACAGGGTAAAAAATGATAAAAATAACGAGAAAAAGTAATGATGAGGTGTTAAAGGATGAAGGTACAGAGAGAGAGAGAGAGAGAGAGAGAGAGAGAGAGAGAGAGAGAGAGAGAGAGAGAGAGAGAGAGAGAGAGAGAGAGAGACGCCATGAAGGTATTACACTCACGACTTAATTCCTTCAGTACCATGACGCGTTTCCATATTCATTCTGTTTACTATCTGGTGATTTTATACAGCTTCAGAAACTCATGTGGGCGATCAGAATATTGAAGACTCTGGCCATTAATCTTCTGACCACCATAGACACTTCCTAATGTCAATAAAATGGTCTAATCGTACACAAATCCCAAGGTAAAAAAATGTGTCCCAGTATTGAATGGGTTAACAGGAAAGGAGTTTACATTGATATTGAAAAAAAGGGAGAAAAGAAGGTCGAATCCCGAGAAAATTGGTTCGGGGACTCCACAATTACATGGAACTACGATATATTGAGTGTAGTGATGCGATTCATTATTCTTTATCGCGAGAGACTTTGTACATTAAGAGTAAACCACAAGAAAGTTTATAGAAAGTTAATAGAAGTAACTTGAGACGAGCATGAATCTTAACTTTCTTCCTTCCACCTCGTCTTTCATTTTCTCCGTCACCAGAGTCATCATAATTATTCAAAGAGATTATTAAAGACCAAAACGCCTCTCTCTCTCTCTCTCTCTCTCTCTCTCTCTCTCTCTCTCTCTCTCTCTCTCTCTCTCGTTGTCTAGCAGAGGAAAATAGCGACATTTTTAAATAGCACCAATACGCTGCACCACTGAAAACGATGAGGGAAAGGGAAGGTAGGAGGAGGTGGTGTAGGGCCTGAATCAGCTTGACTAGTGGCGAATGTAACACAAGAAGATTGGATTGTATCGCAGAGAACTCCTCCTTCCCCAGCCGTCCTTCCTGCCGAGGCTGTCCAGAAAAGAACCAACACTATATGGCATTGATAGAAAGAAAAACTAATATGAAAGTCATGAGCCAAACTAAAACATACAATGAAAAACCAAGAAGTTTAAGGAATAGAAACATCTAAATTGATCTAGAACAGTAGTGCTTAATCTTTTTTCGGTGACTAGTGTGTGAAGACGGTTTCATGGTGTCTCTACTGTTCTATTTCATTATCCACTATGCTAAACTAACTACACACACCATACCAGATGTGTAATGTCCTGCTCATTACGCCATGTGGCTATTACATAAACTTCACATATCACAGGAATTAATAATGAAGGTATAGTGTTATGACGTTGCAGGATAGTGATAAGAAGGGAATTTTTTCGTTATTTGCCATGGGTCGCATTTTGCCTCCTTGAAGGCCGCATACAGCCTTCACACAGTGGGTTAAGCATTTCTTATAGAGTACGAAACAGTGTCA
>NC_059296.1:28071368-28093868 GCF_017591435.1 Portunus trituberculatus | reverse complement strand
CAGCCATTATTGACGATGTTGTTGTTGCTGTTCACGGGTTGCTGCCGCGGAATTACGAGTATAAATGCATCCAAAGTCCCGCTATGAGAGGGGAGTGACGGGGAAAGGGAGGCAGCAATCGGCATATGAGGGCTGCGTGGAGGGCGGGACGTGGGCTGCAGTGAGGAGAATGATGGTTGAATGAAAGAAAACAAAGAATAGTATGGAAAAGAGGGGAGGGGAGGAAAGAGAAAGAGGGAAGGGAAAGAGGGAGGGGAGGGGAAGATAGGGAAGAACGGCAATAGGAAAGGAACACAATACAGCGCAAAACACAAGGAACAAAAATAGAAATCAGTAAAAGGAAATACAATTTGAACGAGAAAATAGTAAAGAACAAAAGGCAGGACACGATTAAAAAAAATAACAAAAGTAAAAGACAGAAAACAAAACAGCGTAAGAGGAAAGAGGGAGAGGGAGAATGTGAAAGTGGAGAGCAGAGAAGCTAAACGCCGAGTAATAGAAATTAACACCACGACAGGCTGGTCCTTTGGATGCTAACTGGCCGGGAAGGACCAATGAAGCGGCGGCTCGCTGCTCGCCACTCTCCGCCCAATTGACTCTAAAATTTGGGCTAAATAGCACTGACTATACCAGCGTGCCACCGTGCTCGCTACCTCGCTTATTGCTCGCTTTTCCTTTTTACCTCTCTCTCTCTCTCTCTCTCTCTCTCTCTCTCTCTCTCTCTCTCTCTCTCTCTCTCTCTCTCTCTCTCTTCTCGTCACCTTCCTTGTCGTTATGTGTACTCCAGCTCATACTGAAACACTGACTGAGGACTGGCGGGACGGGGAGGTAAGAGGAATAGAGAGAGGGAGAGGGAAAAGGAAAGGGAAGGTCCAGTCAGCGAGGACAGGTAGAGAGATGTTAGACGAGACAGGGCGGGAATAGAGGCAGGGACAATGATGGGCGGACGCAGAGAAGGAAGGGAAGGGTATGGATTCAGACAAAAGAGCCAACGATGGAGGAGTAAAAAGTGGTCGGGGAAGGTTGACAAGGTACAAATTAAGCCCTTCAGTATTGGGACACATTTATATGATGATTTTGGGTGTGATTTCACGATTTTATTGACATTACGAAGGGTTTATGGAGGTCAGAATATGTGTGGTTAGAATCTTCACTATTTTAATCCCTCACCTAAGTTTCTGAAGCTGTATAAAATCACCAAATAGTAAAGCAAAATTAATATGAAAACGCGTCATGTTACTGAAGGGGTTGAATTAGAATCATCAAGATATCAAGAAAAGTATTAGCTTCACTATCAACCAGAGTAAGATTTTGGTTGTTGTTGTTGAAAAGGTGGTGGCGGTGGTGCCGGTGAGGGTGATGATGGTGGTGGTGGTGGTGGTGGTGGTGGTGGTGGTGGTGGTAATAATAAAAAGGCACTAAGCGAATATCTCACCAGCGCCTTAAATAAGAGATATGACAAATATTCTTCTTAGACAGGCGTGGAATGCGGCAAATATTTCCCTTAGGCCTGAGGCGCGGGGAAATCTGGCATGCGGGAAGAGAACACACTTGATCGAAATACGTATACGATTCCGGCTGAAAATCTAGTGAATCGTTCCTTGCCCTCCATTCCCACACATTTCGGTAACAGCCGCTAACCTCTTCAGTATTGGGACGCATTTTTCACCCTGAGTTTTGGGTGATTAGACGATTTTGTTCACATTAAGAAGGGTCTATGGAGGTCAGATGATTAATGGTCACAGTCTTCACTATTCTAAACCCCCACATAAGTTTCTGAAGCTGTATAAAATCACCAAATAGTAAATAGAATGAATATGAAAGTGCATTCTGATACTGAAGGGGTTACTAGCGTTTTGACGTTTAACAACAGCAAAAAGTCCAATCCTAAATGCATCATTACTTACACCAATAATGAAAACAGTTACAAACATCAAACGTGCAACAGCGGCCGTGAATGTCAGTCAGGAGAGCGACCCTCACCAATACCAATTTAGAATGATTACAATGATTTAAAGAAAAAAAAAAGAATAAAAGGCATTATTCATGGAAAAACGATAAAGGAAATAAAAGTTTTTCTTTCCAATTATGATCAATGCAGGCAAACGTTGTGAAGGTACATTATCACACATTTATCTTTTACTCAACACTACCGGCACTACAATAATACAGAACATATACATAGATAGTTTATATTACCGAATCTGTCATCACTAATTTACTCGTTGATTATAAAACACACCCTTTTTTTTAACGCTTCATACGGGTACAAAACAATCGCATGAATTCATATTGTCATCGCCATAACATCTGTCCATTGTCTCCACACCTTTTTGAGAACATCACTTATGCTCACACCAGCCAGCCTGACAACCCATCTGTTGCAGTACCTCGCAGCTCGATTAAAACGCTAACCCAACGTTTGTACTATTTTTAATTTTAATCTCGCTCTCTCTCTCTCTCTCTCTCTCTGTGTGTGTGTGTGTGTGTGTGTGTGTGTGTGTGTGTGTGTGTGTGTGTGTGTGTAATTCACCTCGGTCGTCTGCTGGTCACCCAGCCAGTCTTTCCCATTACGGAGCGAGCTCAGAGCTCATAGACCGATCTTCGGTAGACTGAGACCACAACACACCACACACCCGGAAAGCGAGGCCACAACCCCTCCAGTTACATCCCGTACCTATTTACTGCTAGGTGAACAGGGGCCACACATTAAGAGGCTTGCCCATTTGCCTCGCCGCCCCGGGACTCGAACCCGGCCCTCTCGATTGTGAGTCGAGCGTGCTAACCACTACACTACGCGGTGTGTGTGTGTGTGTGTGTGTGTGTGTGTGTGTGTGTGTGTGTGTGTGTGTGTGTGTGTGTGTTTATGTAAGAGGGAAATCCGACCAAGGGGAACAAAAACGATGATCAGAAAAAAAAGAAAAAAAAAAGGCCAACTGGGGTGCCTATCCATAAACAAGCTGAATAAATGATTAGTAGCCGAAAGGAGACTCCAGAATGATAATAGGAGTCATTATCTTTATTTTAGTTGTGTGTGTGTGTGTGTGTGTGTGTGTGTGTGTGTGTGTGTGTGTGTGTGTGTGTGTGTGTGTGTGTGTGTGTGTGTGTGTGTGTGTGTTTCACTGTTTGATTCACTGTTTGATTTGCTGCAGTCTCTGACGAGACAGCCAGACGTTACCCTACGGAACGAGCTCAGAGCTCATTGTTTCCGATCTTCGGATAGGCCTGAGACCAGGCACACACCACACACCGGGACAACAAGGTCACAACTCCTCGATTTACATCCCGTACCTACTCACTGCTAGGTGAACAGGGGCTACACGTGAAAGGAGACACACCCAAATACCTCCACCCGGCCGGGGAATCGAACCCCGGTCGTCTGGCTTGTGAAGCCAGCACTCTAACCACTGAGCGACCGGGTGTGTGTGTGTGTGTGTGTGTGTGTGTGTGTGTGTGTGTGTGTGTGTGTGTGTGTGTGTGTGTGTGCGCGCGCGCGAGGGACATGGTCAAGGCCAGTAATGCAATCAAGAACAAGCCGCGTCTGTCTACACGTGAGCACCTCCGGGCTTCTGGGTTCACCTTCGCGATCATCAGAATAACATTACATGAACACAGTCGCATTTACGCTACGTCTAAATTACGGCTTCCTCTCATCGGCATTATTGTCATTGTTATCATTATTATTACTATTATTATTATTATTATTATTATTATTACTATTCATACTATCATTACAATCATTATTTTTCTTATTATTACTATCCCCATCAATCTTTATCAAACTTTTTTTTCATCAATTAGTTTTCCAAAGACCAAAGACCTACCATAGGAAGATAACAACAATCAGTATCGGCACTAAGTAAGCAAGACGTATACTGCAATTTCTCCTTGTGTAAATTTCTCACACGAACATTCCTACGGCAAGATTTTCTCCTTAATTATTCCGTCTGCTACCATCAGTATTAAAGGCAATTCAGGTTAGGTTGGGTTGGGTTATGTAAAGCTAGGTTAGGTCATGTTAAGGGAGGTTAGGTTGGGTTGGGTTGAGTTGGGTTAGGTTAGGTTAGGTTGGTTTAGGTTGGGTTAGCTTGAGTTGGGTTAGGTTAGGTTGGGTTTGATTGGGTTAGGTTAGGTTAGGTTGGGTTTGATTGGGTTAGGTTAGGTTAGGTTAGGTTTAGGTTAGGTTAGGTTAGGTTGGGTTTGATTGGGTTAGGTTAGGTTAGATTAGGTTAGGTTAGGTTAGGTTAGGTTAGATTAGGTTAGGTTAGGTTAGGTTAGGTTAAAATCAGATTAAATTAGGTTAGGTCAGGTTAGATCCGTGACTTGTATTATGTGGCAAGCCAATTTTGGGAGTGAATATGAACAGGTAAAGCTTGGTTGTGTAGAATTTACTTATAAACTGATCACGTAGGAAACAACGAGACTCCCGGCGGAATGCAGCCACGAGATTAATGATTCTTTTAGCGGGTTAATATTAATGATTCTTTTCGCCGCCTAATGTACCCTCGGGCGCGACGTGACTTGTGGGGCATGCAGGCACGCTCAGATAACACTAATGGGACTCACACACGCACACACACACACACACACACACACACACACACACACACACACACACACACACACACACACACAAGTAGGATAGATGGATAGATAGTTGTTTATTGTCCACGAATTGCTTGTCTTACATAATCACCAGCAAAGTAACTCAATAAAATAAGGATAAATTACATAGACACTAATATTCCACAAAAAAAACGAGAAAGGAGTACAACAGAACTATAGAAATACGGAAAAAACAGTGATAAATAAAAAATGACGATAAAAATATGAATAAACACACACACACACACACACACACACACACACACACACACACACACACACACAGGCCAATCACCTTCCTATTGTCGGCCTCAATATTCCACAGGCGGGACATTGTAAGCAACAGGTAAGCCAGGAAGCCACTCGTGTCAGGAGCGCGTTACACTTGTCGTCTTACACGGACATAATATTAATGCCACAACACCGGTCATCCTGTAGCCTGTGTGAAGATGATGCTAGAAGTATTTTTAGTTGTCTGGCCAGTAGTAAAAAAATTTAAGGTAACTAATGATCATAGCAAAGACACGGGAGATTATTACAGGTTTTAGTGTCGTAATCATTAAGTTATCAGTGACTCAAGTTGCCTGTTCCATGGTCGCAGAATTGATATAAGAGCTATTTTTGTAAGAGCACATCGTTCATCCACTCATCCTTGCACATAAATAAAGATTACAGACAGAACATAACAGCACAATAAGTAAGGAAATTTGAAAGGAGTCATCAGATTTATACATGACAGTCCCTCTATGTATTGGGCCTTGATGAATTAAAGAACTTACTACAATAGAGTCGTCTTTCAGGGCTGCAATGATCTTAGGACTGTGATCACACCAATACATATTCACCCTCTGCCACACTGAACCCAGCAGTGGTTCGCGCAAGCAGGATGAGCGCAGAATTGACAACGACCTTACATTACAGACAAAGTGAAATCTAAGTAATAAAAATGTCAGGTGTAACAAAAGTGATGTCAGAGTGTTATTTGATCACTTGGGCTAACGAGCAGCCAGGATTCGAGCAATTAATGTGTCCTGATTGTGTCTCGTTATATTATAAATCAAAAGTGGTGTTTGTTTCAAGGTGATAAACTTTACATACTCCATAAAATTGCCGTGACCCAGTTATATCATTCATCATTCTCTCTCTCTCTCTCTCTCTCTCTCTCTCTCTCTCTCTCTCTCTCTCTCTCTCTCTCTCTGTATATATATATATATATATATATATATATATATATATATATATATATATATATATATATATATATATATATATATATATATATATATATATATATATATATATATATATATATATATATATATATATATATATATATATATATATATATATGTATATATATATATATATATATATATATATATATATATATATATATATATATATATATATATATATATATATACACACACACGAGTATCTTTGTACTACTTATTCATCCGTCAACCATCTGTCTATGTATCTATTTACATACATAAATCTATCTATCTAATTATTCTGTCTACCTAACCTTAATCAACGAATCCATCCGTCTTTTTTCTTCCTTTCTTTTTAAATTATTCATGCACTGTCACTTATTTTATTCAGATACCTACCTGTTTCCCACTAAAGATGCCAAGTATCAGTTTATCTATATACTACCTAGAGAACTACCAACCTTCATACCTACATAACCTATTTATTTATCTATGTATCAATATTAACAAATCATGCAGCTTCACCAAACCTAATTTTCTTGAACCGCCGCCAATCCTGCACACCCAAGGCCTCAGTAAACAGGAAATAAGCGAAACACACTCGTATGTTCCGCCTTGATAAAAATAACAGGAAATTAGCACATCACACCACTCAACCACTACCGCAGGCGCTTTATATAATCTGGTTTTGCTAATTGCCGCACATAATAGACCAATGACACTCGATCAAAAGCCTTTACAAATTTCATAGTTAAGAACATGAGGCTCCATTTGCAGTAGTTAATAGGCACGATTAAGAATAGGCAGTAGACTGGGATGCCGAGAGTAGTGAAGGAAGGCAGAGAAGTAAAGAGGACATACTTATAAGAAAAACAAACTATGAGAGGAAGAAAAAAAAGATGCGAAAACCGATTAAGGAACAAGGCAAGGAGAAGCAAAGACGCGTAAGAAGACAAGAAGGATAAGAACCGCAAAGAGGACTAAAGGAAGATCAAAAGAATGAGAAAAAGAGGAAAGCAACGCGATGGAAAGACTTATAGAGGATGCAGAGGAGGGAAGGAGCTTGAGGCAGGGGCGGGAAGAGGCGTCTCAAGGAAAGGGTAGAAAACGGACAGGATAGGAAATAAAGAGGCAAAGGAAAAGAAAGAAAAAAGAAACAGGAAGTGATGGAAGTCCTGCAGGAAAGGAATGAAACTGAGGTAAAGAGTCCGTTGTTGGGAAGAGGAATGGAGAGAATACAGGAAGGAGACAGGAAGGGAAAGTGTGAGGAAGGAGGAAACAGGGAAGAGGAAGAGGAGGAGGAGGAGGAGGAGGAGGAGGAGGAGGAGGAGGAGGAGGAGGAGGAGGAGGAGGAGGAGGAGGAGCAGGTGTGTTGTGAAGTGCGTGTGAGGGCGGGACAACAACAAAGGCGAGGTTTAGAAAGGAAATCCCAAAGTGAAGGCGACATAGAGTGAGCTTTGATGTTGGTAAATGGAGCCTCGTGACTGTCACCACCAGTACCACCATCTCTACCACCACCACCACCACCACCATCACTACCACCACCACCACCACCATCACCACTACCACCACCACCACCATCACTAACATGACCTTCTCTTTTACACATACCCCCTGTAGTCTCCTTCTCTCACTCCCTCACACGTCTTCTCTTATGTTGATTCTCACCCTCTTAGTGACAGTCACCACCACCACCACCACCACCACCACCACCGCTATCCTTTCTCACACTCCTCTCAATTCCTATGTTTTTTTTCTCTCCCTTATTCACGCCTCTCTCCTTCTCTATTAATTTTTATTCCCTTCGCGGTCAGTAAATACACTATCAAAATTAATGTTATTTTTTTTAATGCGTTTCCCTTTTTTATACATAGCGTCATCTAAATACTATGGGATTCGTCTTCGTTTGTATATAACACTGTCTCCTTTTATTTGTAACCCATCATGTTGCTGTCAATTGAAGAGTCTAATCCAAGGTAATGTAATGGAATGTAGCCTGTCCTTCTATTCTACCACACAGTCCACCCACATACGTATTTCCTCGACCTTATGTTAATTCTTTCCCTTCCTCCCTGTCCCAATACATCTTCCCTTACTTTTCCCCACTTCTCACTAACTCTCTCTTCTTATACATGTATTCTCTACCCTTCACTCTCTACTACATACACACACAGACACCCCCCCCCCCATACACACACTCAAGTTCCGTTCACTCGTTCCATTTAATCCTTCACCAGCCTCACTTAACATAACACATCTCACCTACCTCTCCCACCTCTCTCTCTCTCTCTCTCTCTCTCTCTCTCTCTCTCTCTCTCTCTCTCTCTCTCTCTCTCTCTCATCTCATGTACCTCTCCCACCCCTCCCCGTCCTCCGTCACTCTCGCATGTCAGCTTTCCTCCCCGTAATCCAACTTTCCCTCATCTCATCCCCCGCATTTCCCGCTTCATCCTCTTCTGCACATGCTTTCACCCTCTCCCCTCTTTCCCCACACACTTTTTGTCCCACCCTCATCCTCCACGCACACACAAGCTGCTCACTCCCCTCCCGAACTCTCTCATCGCCGCAATGTTCCATCTCTTGTTATCTTCTAGTGTTTTTTTTTTTTTTTCAGGATTGTTGATCTTCCTACCATGGATTATTCGCTGATCAAGACTTCCTACTTCCCCTCACTCTATTCTGTCCAATTTTCCGAATGCAAGAGTATCCTTAATTAATAATACCTTTCTCTGGTAAACCGTGGAAGGCTCTCTCTCTCTCTCTCTCTCTCTCTCTCTCTCTCTCTCTCTCTCTCTCTCTCTCTCTCTCTCTCTCTCTCTCTCTCTCTCTCTACCTCTCTCTGCCTGTTTCTGTATTTCCATCTTTCTAAGACTTGAATTTCTGACGAGGGAGGTTTCAAGATAATCATCCTCTGTTGCTTGACCATAGTTTTCAGAATTGGCAGATAAGTGAGCCTTTATTTCCTTCAAAAATATGTTACCCTCAAAAAAGTTGCCCTCCTACATTAAAAAGTAAAAACAGAACACAAAGAAGGCGCAAATACCACTAAGTATATTGGCTCAGGTGACGGATAATGAGACAAGGAGGGAGGGGAGGAGAGGAGAAGATAAAAGAACAGAGGAAAATGGAGAAGAGATGAGAAGAGAAGAGAAGAGAAGAGAAAGGAGGAGGAAGAAAAGAAGGAAGAAAGGAGAGGAGAGAAGAAAAGAAAAGAAGAGAGAAAGGAGGAGGAGATGAAAGGAGAGGTGGGGAGAGGTTGGGAGAGGATAGGAGAGGAGAGGGGGAGAGGAGAAGAGATGATAAAAGAGAGAAGACAAGAGATGAGACAGGAAAACGGAGCGAAAAGGAGACGATAGAAAAGGAAAGGCAGTAAGAGGAGAGGTGAAAAGAGGGAAGAAAATACGTAATACAAAAGACGATCAAATAGTAAGAGTTATATAAAGGAAATATTCTCTCTCTCTCTCTCTCTCTCTCTCTCTCTCTCTCTCTCTCTCTCTCTCTCTCCGAATGCGTGAGAATAGCAGTGAGTGGGTGTAAATATCAATAGCATTTCGAAACTATATGTGGGTGTCAGGATGCGAATGTGCATGGAGTGGGTAGGTCGATGTGACTGTGGGTGTGGATATGAAGTGTGGGTGTGGAATGTGGACTGGGATGTGGATGGAGATGTATGCATGGGTGGAGATACGCATGCGGGCAGGATGGAACAGAGTTGACGTGAATGTGGATGGATATGGGTGTGGATGGCTGCAGGTATGCAGGGGAGTGGTATGAGGTGTATGGGTGAGGGTGGAGGTTAGCGGAGGTGTGGTGCGTAATAATTATTAATTAAATAATTGGAGCGAAACAAATTACTTCCGGTTTACGAATGAACGAACATCTACCATTTACAATCAATGCTCCGCGCAAATGTCATCATCAATGTTACACACCAGAAATTAAACAGGTTAAACATTAACTGCCATGGAAAAAAGTGTTGCATTTCAAAAGGCATTTACCATTTCCATACTCACCAATCAAGAGCAGTGTGTGATTGACACACGCTTCCAGCAATCACCTCCCAGCACCGCCACCGCCGCGGCCCGCCACTCCAACTTGTGGCCAGCTGGCCCGCCAGTGATACACAAAGGCCCAAGTATATATTCAGCGACAAGTAGCTACACTGATCCGCATAGACTCAAATAACCTTGTTGGCATGATGCATAACTTCATGCTGTAAATACAGATACAACAAGTTCGTATCCTCACATGCATTATCGTTTTCAACGTCGTACTAAAAAATAGAAGTACATTCATTCATAGAGTCAAGTAAAATGAAAAATTAATTTACTTGATTTTCTTTTTCTTTTTAAATATAAAAAAAAAGTTAACACTTTAAAAACTGCAGACCACGCAGGCCTGCCCTGCACATGTCAGCTGCACTATTTGTGGTGACTTGACATCTCTCAAAACGACAAATAGAAACACAACATACATTATGACTACCAAGGAATTGCATCGTCACAAAGGAATTCCAATGGAATAAGCAATTTTCTCCCCTCATGGGTTCGAATAATGGGAATACGTACATCAAAACAAAGACACTTTGACAAGTTTACCGTGAATCTAAGGCTCTCCTTTCACGATGAATGGATAGAGAGCAGTCGATGCATAACAACGGATCATTGTTAATGGCATTATTGATTTCTGATAAATTGGAAACACTAAGCAAAAAACAAATTCCCTTATTAAAAGCTTCATTACAGTTTATTTTCTTTTGTTATTTATAGTAAGTTACTGCAGGGCATCAATTTTACCTTGTCAACGTAATTCGCAATATATATATATATATATATATATATATATATATATATATATATATATATATATATATATATATATATATATATATATATATATTGGTGAATGAAAATTTTAACGGTCCTGTGTGCCTGTAGAGGCGTATCAGCGAGCACCGCATTCCGGTAAATGTTGGACACAATGCACTCAAGTCACCGCCAGCGATTGGTTACTGAGAGACGAATGTCAGCAATCCTGGCTGATCTGCTCGTTACCACTCCAGAAGTGACGTGTACCAGTGAGGAGGGCATTGAAGCCTCCATGTTCGCCTCTCTATGCCATTCGCTGCCACTTACACATTGGACTTTACACTGATAAGACATCGCTACCTTCTCTCTCTAACAAGCTCTCCTCTCCTTGTCAGTATAGCCAGCACTGCACTGCTGCCCTTAATTCTCCCTGGAACAGCCAGCACCAATATCCCGTGCCCCAGAGGCAAGCGTGACCCCATTACCGCAACGCCACGACTCCCAGCATTCAGCGAGCTGGTCCCTCTAGCTGCTCCGCAGAAAACAATGCAACCAGCATATTGTGATAGATTTTCGTACCGTCTCTTTTATACCACTCCATTAGTTCTACATTAGAACGTTTTACACAGACTCAGACGCTGGTGTTAGTGAGATCTGACATTATATACTCCACAAATCTAATACCTAAACTTTGTGCAGGATACCACAATAAATATGCATGTATACAATGCATGCAAGTAAGAAGCTAGACTATTTAATATAACAAAAAGAAATCTGTGTGTGTGTGTGTGTGTGTGTGTGTGTGTGTGTGTGTGTGTGTGTGTGTGTGTGTGTGTGTGTGTGTGTGTGTGTGTGTGTGTGAGAGAGAGAGAGAGAGAGAGAGAGAGAGAGAGAGAGAGAGAGAGAGAGAGAGAGAGAGAGAGAGAGAGAGAGAGAGAGAGAGAGAGAGAGAGAGAGAGAGAGAGAGAGAGAGAGAGAGAGAGAGAGAGAGAGAGACCGCAGCTAAATTCGTAAATTTGAATGAAATCAAATTTAACTGAGAAATCTTTATTTAATTTCAAGTGCACTAAAGTGAATTTCATCCATCCCGAGTGTCTTTTTTTTTCTCTCTCCTCCTCCAAGTGAGCCGCCAAGAGCCTCAGTGTAACATGCAAATGTCGCCACCTTGTCAGCATGACGCACTCAGCATCGCAGGCGGTTTGGCATCACCTGCAGGCTCTTCAGATCTAACAGTGAATGCAAATTAAAGATCAGGGATACGGATCGTTGACCATCTACGTCAGGCAAAAAGTCACGCCGGAAATGTGAATTGAAATCAAGGCAACTATTGCCAACAGAATGGAATCCGTTCATAGTTGCGTTAAAATGATTTCATCCAGCCTTACACTTTCTAACCACGATATTCACAGTGGCAAAACTCAATTAGACATCTTTAAAAAATGTAAATTTCATAAACATATTTGCAAATTCAACCAAAGAGCACTGTGACCTCCAGAAGATTGTATAGATAAAAAAAATCTTGTACATTCATGTTCATATACGATTCTGATCTTAATTACCATGACTTTATTCCAGGGAGTACCCAAGATGCATCTGTTGTGCCAGAGCCTTGTTACCGAGTTACGTGCGGTGAGCTCGGCCTTCACTCCTGACCATCACCACCACGTGAAGTCTGTTTTCTTCACCCGCTACCCCACCGCCCTTCCTGCCGCCAGGTCGGCTGCCTCTATCTTCCACTTGTATCCTGACGTAGACCTACTAAGATGATAGTGGAGGTAAAGGACAGCAAATCAAAATGCTCTCTTCCCACCCTCTACTCCTCTCCTCTAAAAGCCGTAGAGGAGAAAAAATCGGAAATAAATACCTTACTGGGTTAGAGAAGAAAACGCAAAGGAAATATAGGAAAGAATGAAAATCGACCAAATAAGATGACCCATTTCCTGAAGGCAAGGAAGTTAATCTCTAACAAACAAACGCTGATGGCCGTGAATTGAGGGCAAAATATTTGCCAACACCGCTCTTAAAAGTTTCTACGGTGCTGCAGTCCATCGCGTCTCAAGGAGACCCATTCCACTGATTGACTGTACTGTGGAAAAAAAAAATATTTTCTGATTTATTAGAATTGAAGGATTTGCCAACAATTTCGAAACCGTTTTCTGGTAAGTAAATTGAAAAATATAACGTGAAATATTGAGAGAGAGAGAGAGAGAGAGAGAGAGAGAGAGAGAGAGAGAGAGAGAGAGAGAGAGAGAGAGAGAGAGAGAGAGAATATATATATATATATATATATATATATATATATATATATATATATATATATATATATATATATATATATATATATATATATATATATATATATATATATATATATATATATATATATATATATATATATATATATATATATATATATATATATATATATATATATATATATATATATATATATATATATATATATATATATATATATATATATATATCACCCATAACAGACACAAAAACACTAAATTCTTAACAGGTAAAGTTAACTTGTATTTGATCGATCATCTGTTATAAAAAAAACAGAAAAAATGTCATTAATAGTAGCTACTCTCCTTTGGATGAAGCTAATACAAAGAGAAAAATAACATCTAAATATAAAAATAGGTAACTCACTTCTAAGAGTCTCGTATTCACGTATTTAGTACTTATAAAAATTTCAAGTTATTTCCACGAATGAATATAAATGTGTTAACTTTCGTATTTTTCAGACCGAAACTTATTTGCCACGCTTCGAAACCCTTGTTATCTTCAGTCCTACAAATGGTTCTCTTCCCAGAGATAACATTCACACAAAAGCTTTCTCCTTTCCTTCCATTCTTCCATGCTCGCCCTCGCTCTATTCTTAATCCTATCTCTGCCGTTCAATGGATTTTCCAACCCGGACACACATATATGGCAAGGAAAAGAAAGGATTCTCGTCAAAAGATGTCCGTAAGTGGATGAAGGTTTGAGTGAGACGATAGGTGAGGAGAATAAGTGAATGCTGAGAGACTGACTGCATGGATGAACAGGTAAACACGATGAACAAAATAACTGGATTAAGCTGACCATTAAATTAGCGAGTATTTTCTTGGAAAGATGCGCGAATAAAGAGGAGTGACTCATTAAGTAACTAAATGACTGATTAAATTTTTGATATATAGGTTGACTGGTTGACTGACTGACTGATTGATTGACTTAACTCATCGCACAGCAACGACGATATGTTACACCGCCTTGAGTGGATACACTGGAGTAAGTCTGAAATCAACTCAGCTGATGAAGGAGTGAGCGACTTAACACTGAAATAACTTCCAAACTAGCGGTGGCAGATAACAAGTTCAGCTTCATGAAAGACGAAAAAGTGAACTTAGAAGATTATCAACATACGTGACAAGTTCATGGCTCCTGGTAAAAGGAAAGAAGGGCGGAGACAAACACTACAGCAGGCTCCTGTAAGCACTGACTCTCGTGTCCTTCCACCATTGAAATCACACAAAGATTTTAAAAGTACGGAAACTTAAAAACAATAAAACTCATAATAAACAAACGTAAACACAACAAAAAATAGAGAGAGAGAGAGAGAGAGCAATATGATAATTATAACATAGAAAGACAAAGGATTAATATGCTAAATACGGAAAACAGGATAGAGAGAAAGGGAAAATAACACACACACACACACACACACAAACACACACACACACACACACACACACACACACACAGGCTTTCCATCGGTTCAGTCACGAGAAAGAGGAAAACAATGCCGCTGAAAATACAATACCAAAGTTTTCTGACTCAAGAAACACGACGGAGATGAGACAGAGAGAGAGAGAGAGAGAGAGAGAGAGAGAGAGAGAGAGAGAGAGAGAGAGAGAGAGAGAGAGAGAGAGAGAGAGAGAGAGAGAGAGAGAGAGAGAGAGAGAGAGAGAGAGAGAGAGAGAGACGTTGAAGCTACCCATATCCATGTTAGGGATGGAAAATTAGATAAAGAGGAGGAGGAGGAGGAGGAGGAGGAGGAGGAGGAGGAGGAGGAGGAGAAGGACACAAAAACAAGGAAGAAAAGAAGAAAGGAAAGACGAGGAGGAAGATGAGGAAATAGCCTGAGAAATATGACAAGATCTCAGACTGGAGTCCCATTTCGTTCTCCTTCCGGTGGCGGTAATCGTGTCGGCTCAGACCTGGGAGGCAAACACGAGGCGGGAGGTGAACCTGAACCCTGTCCCTCCTCTCACCGCCAACACTCCCCGGGGTCTTCCTTCTCTCTCAGCGCCAACACTCACTGGGTTCTTCCTTCCCTCACGCCAACACTTCACTTCACTTCACGCGACTCACTTCGCCTTACATTTACCCTACGTCTTGCCTTCGTCCCTTCACTCTCTGCTCTTCTCGCTGCTAAATACTTCACAAGGTTGGGTTAGGTTAGGTTAGGTTACTTCAGGTTACGTTTAGCAAGGTTACATTTCGTTAGGTTAGGTTACGTTAGGTGAGCTTACGTAGTCTACTTTAGGTTAAAAATTTGGTTACGTTAGGTTAGGTTAAGAATTTTTACACTACGTCCTTATTAAATGCCTTCATATTTGATTTCTCTCTCTCTCTCTCTCTCTCTCTCTCTCTCTCTCTCTCTCTCTCTCTCTCTCTCTCTCTCCCGACTTTTCACTCTATTCGTCTCTGTATATCTTTCGTAATTTTTTGTATGATATGCCTCGTCTGGTGTTTGAATTCATGAGGACAGGGAGGCAGCGGCTTAGTGGCCAGCAATACGGCGGTTATCTCGGTGATCTGAGTGCGAGTCCTGCTGGTCCTACACTTAATTCGCTCCATTACGCTGGTCGAACAATAAGAACGTGCCTCCATCAACCCCTCCCTCGACGATGATTGCATTAAGAAGTCTCTGGGGACTACGTGACACTGCCAAGATGTCATTAGTAAGATCCTAATCCCACCTGCAATCCCTTCAACTTAACTATTAGAAGGAAGTGTTTCAAAACATCATAAACTATAGGAAAGTACACGAACTTATCAATATATAAAAATTTCCTTACTTGCACCGTTAAAATATCAAGCGATCAATTGTTTTGTATACTCTGACATAATACTTTACATCCCTGACAGATGTAACACTGTAGGCAATGCAGTACACGCAGCAGCTCAGTGGAAGTGACACGCGGTTGTGTTGTGAAAGTTTAAAGCAACGCCTGGATAGGATAGCGTATATGTCCTTCACCACGGAAAATGCCAGAAATCCACCCGATCTCAGTGAAACTGAGATCAATCACCTTCCTAGTATTCATCATTTCACTTGATTCATATAAGAGCTGAATGGTGAGTGCTGACATACGTATATACTTTAGACCAGGGGTTAACAAACTTATTATCGTTAAGAACCCGAACTCCAGTATTATCAGATGGAACATGTAATTCAATATGCAATGGTACTGCAAGGCCTTTTATTAGATCAGCCATCTAAGTACCCCTGGAAATCTTATAATGAACCCCCTGGGGTTTCGCGCTGTCAGGATGGCCACTGTCCATGAGCTAACACCATTAAGTCTCTATGACACTGAGGACGTCTATGCAGAACGGTTAGGTTGGCAATAGATAATCTCATTATCAGACTTTGATTTCTAAGTTATGAAAATAAATTCATTTCCGGGGCTTCATATGTTCATGGTGTCTTCTAGTCTACTTACTAACTAGGAAGAAAAGAAAATATCATAATAATTTCGAATTATCAAGTGAGGAAGAAGTAATTTTGTCCCAGGAATAGAGCTAGATGGTATATAAAAAGACACAATGCATAGTTATAACCTAACTCTACTATTATAGCGTTTTTTGTCGTAGATACATGTTTGAAAATACTTTACCTATCTTGATATCTCCTTATGTGACAGAAGAATATCCAAAAATATACGATATGCAGTTAACCATCTTTTCTGTGAAATATTACGATATCTGTTCAATCTGGCAACTTCAACGGGAGTTTGGGTCCTCTCCTAGTGTTTCCTTATATTTGAAACATTGATATTTACACGTCATTGTGATCAGGGAAATAAAGGAAACTAAGTTTGCTTTTTTCTAAGAGCATAAAATAGAAATATTATGTCTACAGGTGGCAGTTTATGTATAAGACAAGCAAACCTGTGTGCACTCATCCACTCTATCCAGAAGCTTAACTAATTTTCAAAAGTTCCCCAATAGTTACACAACTACCATTGGTCTACTGTTTCTATCCAGTTATCTACAAACACGTACACATTCACGGCAGCAACATGCAAAGTACACTAAATACTCCGGAGCAAAGCTGCCTCACCTTGTTTCATTAATCAGCTAACTCTTGCACACTTTCAGACCAAAGCTATTTTTCATTTACCATCGACGATTTTATATTCGAATCAAAATTTAAACGACGATTGAGAACTTTCGGCCTAAAGTTGTTGAGGGCCGTGACGGCCTTGGGCGCCGCACGGGGGAAGGAGGTGGCTGTCGGGTCCGGCCTGGGGCCCAAGGCAGAGAACTGGCTGCAGGTCCTTCTTTTCCTTGGTGGCCTCAAGCTTCACTACTAGTCGTCCACTTGCAGCGCCTCACACTAGGCAAGGGTCGCCATAAGCAAGAGATCAATGTCTACCACTCACCAGATGGTGCCGTGAGGGGCCCTAAAGGGGTGATAAGGGCTCCTTGCATAGAGTCTGATGGTGAGTGGTGTGTACGGGTCCCCTGCTTATAATGACACCGGGCTGAACAACTCGCCATGAACGAGGGCACGCTGTGCGCCATGAGCCAGGCACTGACAGTACCAGTGGTCCTTTACGTTAGGTTAGGTTAGGTTAGGTTAGGTAAAAAGGACTCACTTCATGACAGTGTTTGGGGAGTGGTGTGTGGCGGGTCATTGCTCATGGCGACCCGTGTGAGGCATTGCAAGGTTGCATCGTCACTGCTCTCATAACCACGGGACTGGGGTTGACCCTTTCGGGGTGAAAAGTTTCGTCCCAGTACCTGTGTAGGTAATAATACTTTGAATCGTTTCGCCATCGCCATCGCCGCACCGTTAGCCTCGATAAACGGATCGTTATCCTCGACAAACACATCTTTACCGTGGACACTGGAATCGCAACCTGTCGTGGAATCCCATTGTTAACGTGGACTCATTTTCCTTTGCGGCTTCAAGCTCACTGGTTGTCGTCAACTTGCAGCGCCTCACACTAGGCAAGGGGTCGCCTTAAGCAGTCTGCCGTGTCTACCGTCCACCAGATGATGCCGTGAGGGGCCTTTAAGGGGTGATAAGGGCTCCTTGCATAGAGTCTGGTGGTGAGTGGTGTGTACGGACCTCTGCTTATAATGACACCGTGCTGAACAACTCGCCATGAACGAGGGCACGCTGTGCGCCATGCACCAGGCACTGACAATACCAGTGGTCCTTTACGGGGTGAAAAGGACTCACTGACAGTGTTTGGGGAGTGGTGTGGCGGGTCATTGCTCATGGCTACCCGTGTGAGGCGCAGTAAGGTGGCAGCGTCACTCTCCTCGCACTCAAGGGTCTGGGGTGAACCTTACGGGGTGAAAGGGTTCGTCTCAGTACCTGTGTAGGCAAGTGAACTTCAATTGCGTCGCAGTGAGGTGGCAGCGCCACTCTCCTCGCACCTAAGGGTGTGGGTGGACCCTGACGGGGTGAAAGGGTTCATCCCAGTACCGGTGTAGGCAAGTGAACTTCAATTGCGGCGCAGGAAGGTGGCAGCGTCACTCTACTCGCACCCAAGGGTCTGGGGTGGACCCTTACGGGTGAAAGGGTTCGTCCCAGTACCTGTGTAGGCAAGTGGACTTCAATATTGTGTCGTGAAATCGCATCGTGAGAACTGGAACCGCATCGACATCGTGGAAACCCGCATCGTTACCGTGGAAACTGGAATTGCATCTTGATCGTGGAAACTCGCATTATTATCGTGGAAACTGGAATGGCATCTTTATCGTGGAATGGCATCGTATTTTGGAAACTCGCATCGCTATCGAGGAAACTGGAATGCATTGTTATCTTGGAAACTCGGAGCGCTATCGAGGAATCTGGAATCACATCTTATCATACACACTGTTATCGTGGAAGCTCTCGTGATCGTCGTTCGTTTCGTTATCTCTGAATTACTTAATTAGTCTTGGTATTATTCTTAGCCTCCGTAATAATAGAGATGTTGGTCATTTTTATCTTATCTCTTTTACTGTATTTTTTTTTTCTCAGGGTATAGTTTAGTGTTCTTCAACCTTTTCTAAGTTCGTGCACCTTTTCGAGAAGCAAGGAGGACTATAAAAGAAATGCATCAATATTTGTAATTTTCACCTACTTTATGACTGAAAATCGATAGATAACATTATTGTATATCTACCTGAAGCTATGAATTTTTCGGTCCTAAACAGTCGCTATATAGTGCGAAATGTACTATAACAAAATGCCACATCTCAAACACATCAGGCCCGTGTTCCGTCTGAGTATAATATATTACTATTGTGAATAAATCGTAATACTTTGATTAATGTCAATAGGAGAGGACCCAAACTGTCACATTTTCAGTGTTCGCAGGTTGGTTTAATTCAGGAGTGGGTCAGCATCGTCTCGCGGTACAGAGTAGTCGTCTCTAAACACTGTATTACGATGTATCTATTGATTTACCATGCTTTTACTCCTTCCAGTATTTTTCTGTTCTTATTCTACCATGGTATTTCTTTATAGTTACTTGAGTTTATACGACTAACATCATAATATAGAGCAAAACATAATTGTCTGGTGTACCAAGATCTTTCATTTCTAGAGACTTAAATACAGCACGGAACCTTAACACACATTTCACCTCGCTTCTGCACAGGTTAATTCTTCACAAGGAATGAGTAGAGCAATATTTGTTCGGTTTTCTTTATGAGAAAAAAAGAAAATTAGCGGCCGAAACAGAAATAGTCCGAGGGTGCTGTAGTGTTTTCATCACCGTGTACCTAAACTCTGTCTTGCCATAGCCTGAACATGGTATTCAGTTCAGTTCAGTTGATAGGCGGAAGTGTAGCCTGGATATCGGCACTTCCTGATGTGTTTTGGTTTGGGTTTTGTCTGAGTCTGTAGCTGTAATTAATTATTATTTAAACTTTTTACTTTATGTTCTCTTATTTTCAGAAAGGAGGAGGAGGAGGAGGAGGAAGAAGAGAAGAAGAAGAAGAAGAAGAAGAAGAAGAAGAAGAAGAAGAAGAAGAAGAAGAAGAAGAAGAAGAAGAAGAAGAAGAAGAAGAAGAAGAAGAAGAAGAAGAAGAAGAAGAAGAAGAAGAAGAAGAAGAAGAAGAAGAAGAAGAAGAAGAAGAAGAAGAAGAAGAAGAAGAAAAGGAGAAGAAAAAAGAAGAAGAAGAAGAAGAAGAAGAAGAAGAAGAAGAAGAAGAAGAAGAAGAAGAAGAAAAGGAGGAGGAGGAGGAGGAGGAAGAGGAGGAAGAGGAGGAGGAGGAGGAGGAGGAGGAGGAGGAGGAGGAGGAGGAGGAGAAAGACGAGAACGATAAGGAGGAGCAAAAAAACAGAATCTCATGATATGATGAAGATTATGGTAAAGCTTATGATATTGCTAATAAGAAGGATGGAGAAGGAAAAACACGACGACGAGGATTACAAAGACAAAAAATCATGAAGACAAAAAACGATAATAATAATAACAGTGACAACGAAGACGGCCAACTGTCAAACGAAGAACTAAAAAAAAGAAAAAAACACTACAAAAAACGACAAATAAACCTATACACACAAAACCACAAAATAAACTTCTCACAACTTGCATTATAAACTTAACATTACTCCACGAGAATCCTTTAAATTCTATCACCCACACGTCTCACTCCTCGGACAGTCCCAGACGCAGGATCTCGACAGCCCTTGGACCGTCCTAATCGCAGGATGTGACCTCCGCGGGCCGCCTCCGTGAACGTCAAAATTTTCCGCGGTTTTGAATGTAATTATTTTCTCCTCGTCACTGATCCTGAAGGTGGGCGGAGGAAGGGAGGTGGAGGAGGAGGATGCGGATGGAGGGTAGAGAAGGGATGGAGCGGGTAAGGGAGGAAAGGGAGTATGGGAAAGGTTAGGGGCGGAGGGCAGTAGATAAAAGGCACGGAAGGGAACAGGAAGGGAGGTAGAGGAAATAACGAGATGAAGAGAAGGTAGGGGCTGAAAGAGAAGGGATGCTCGATCTTGGAAAGAGTTTTTTATGGTGGTGGTGGTGATGGTGGTAGAGGGGTGGGGTGGGGTGGGGGTGAGGGTGTTGGTGGTGGCGGTGGCGGTGGCGGCGGCAAAGGTAGCGGCGGTGGTGGTGGTGGTAGTGGTTGGTAGGAGATTGTTGTGTTGTCGTCATCTCTGTTGTTATTATTATTACAGTAGAATTAGAATCAGCATCAGTAATATCAATGGTGGTGGTGGTGGTGGTGGTGGTGGTGGTGGTGGCAGTTGTGGTGGTGTTGGTGGGAGATTTTCGTGAATATCGTCGTCTTTGCTGTTGTTGTTATTATCATTATAGTAAAATTACCATCAGCAGCATTAGTAATATTAATGGTAGTGGTGGTGATGGTGGTGGGGTGGTGGTGGTGGTGGTGGTGGTGGTGGTTGTGGTGGTGGTGGTGGTGGTGGGGTGGAGAAAAGCCAATGAAGTCTGCGCACTGATGGACTGAACAATTTTTCCCAGATCATAGAAAAAAAATCAAATGTTCCGGCCAAATATAATATAAACAAATAAATATTTTATGCAAATCAGCCATGGCCGGGCTTTGTTGGGCACGGGTGTAGATAATCATTGAATCATTGTTTAATGGAGTGTGACGATGTAGCGTCACATTTTGCAGATTTACTGTGTGTGTGTGTGTGTGTGTGTGTGTGTGTGTGTGTGTGTGTGTGTGTGTGTGATTCACTGTTTGATCTGCTGCAGTCTCTGACGAGACAGCCAGACGTTACCCTACGGAACGAGTTCAGAGCTCATTGTTTCCGATCTTCGGATAGGCCTGAGAACAGGCACACACCACACACCGGGACAACAAGGTCACAACTCCTCGATTTACATCCCGTACCTACTCACTGCTAGGTGAACAGGGGCTACACGTGAAAGGAGACACACCCAAATATCTCCACCCGGCCGGGGAATCGAACCCCGGTCCTCTGGCTTGTGAAGCCAGCGCTCTAACCACTGAGCTACCGGGCCGTGTGTGTGTGTGTGTGTGTGTGTGTGTGTGTGTGTGTGTGTGTGTGTGTGTGTGTGCGCATAACACTCTGAGGCGTTCTGCAAGCCACAAACTGCAAGACGAACGGCCACTTTCATACGCCCCCAATGGAAAATTCATGAGTTCTCAAAAAATAAATTATCTTAGCTAAGTTAACTGTGTTCCCTTTCAATGCTATTTTTATACCTCTTTTTAGTGTGCCTTTAACGACTTTGAATGTTTATCAGGTTTATGTTATAAATAAGTTTCTATTAATTATTGTAGTGAATTATTCAGGAATCATTTGCGAAAGTCTAGTCTACGAAATTTAGATGTGGAGTGCGAGTTGACTCCTGCCACGTCCGCCCACTACCACCTCTCTGTGTCGTTGGAGCAGAGTGGCAATGTGACCTGTTAGTGTGTGGGGCAGTCAGTCCTTACGTACTGCCCATGTTTGTTTGTTTGTTTGTTTTTCCATCATAAGGTCACCATTAGGTACGATGTTATTGTTATTATTATTGCTATTTTTTGTGTGGGGGGAGGAATAAATTTTTTTGTTGTAGCTTCATTATGACTAAACAAGAAATCATTCACAGTTAATGTCGGAACTCGCATGGAGATGCAGAAGCGACCTGATGTGGACTAGT
>NC_059296.1:28061368-28063868 GCF_017591435.1 Portunus trituberculatus | reverse complement strand
TACTGTTGGTGGTGGTGGGGATGATGCTGGTGGTGGTGGTGGTGGTGGTGGTGGTGGTGATTATGGTAATGGAGAGTTTCCTACGATGCAATTATTCTTTCCCTCCTCCCTCTACCATCTCTCTCTCTCTCTCTCTCTCTCTCTCTCTCTCTCTCTCTCTCTCTCTCTCTCTCTCTCTCTCTCTCTCACACACACACACACACACACACACACACACACACACACACACACACACACACACACACACACACACACACACACACACACACACACACACACACCAGTCATCTGACCCTTAACCTCTGTGTCATGCAGCACACACGCGCCCTCCTCCAGTGATTCAAATAGGTAACCAGAGTATTGCACCGCCACGCATTATTGGTTCCCTCCTGCCAAAGAACTCTCTCTCTCTCTCTCTCTCTCTCTCTCTCTCTCTCTCTCTCTCTCTCTCTCTCTCTCTCTCTCTCTCTCATATATTATTAAGACGTTATTTTTACGTTCCTATTTATGAGTATCAATGTCATATCTAAATTTATCCAGAAGTGAGTCTTCGTTTTTACTATTTTACGTACTTTGCTTACTTTTCATAGTTTTGAGTTCCTCTAATGATCCTTTATTTCTATTTAATAACTTCTAAACAGTTTTCTTTTCAAGTGCTTATATCTAATGTCTTCTTTCTCGTAATCTTTTATTTCGTTAGCCTTCTTTATTAAATGCAGTCTCCTCCACCTTCCTCTCCCTCGTATTCCTAACACTTTATCCATCCATTCGTTCTTTTGCAACACGCTGATCTTTATTTCTTCTCATGTGAATAAACTACGGTACATAGTTTTCAAAGAAGATTAGGTAATTAATGGGTAAGGATGATCAGTGGATATATGAGTAAGTAGGTAAGTCTCATGGCATCTTCTAGCATCCTTTATTTTCTTATGTTCCTATGTATCTGTGTTCTAAATATTACAAACATGCAGCGGGAAATTCCTTCGACTTTTACGAGACTGATTCAACGTAAGGTTTATTGGCTGACGTGTTGGCTTACAGTAAAAATCTAAATCACGGTATGACTCTCACCTAGAGCAGAGGTCAAGTGGTGCTGGAAAGACACTCTTCTGTCTTCTTTTTTATGTGGGAGGGGGATTGGCTATAACTGACAAAAAACTGCGATTAAAAAGTAAGCCTAATGAGGAGCCGGTCACCGAACAGTGTCAAAGGCATCAATCAAAAGTGTGAAACCTCCCTCTTCAATGATTTCATGTCATAAAAAGGTTTACCATGAAGTTGATAAAGGCTACAAGTGATTCAATTGTAGTGGATTTCATCTCTCTCTCTCTCTCTCTCTCTCTCTCTCTCTCTCTCTCTCTCTCTCTCTCTCTCAACATGTACATTATCAAAAGGTATAAAAACATCTCGGATTTGTTGAATAGTAATTCTATGAAGATAAAATAAACATAAAAATAACAAAGGGATGTACGTTTCATAAAAGTAAGAGTGTAGAAGATTTACCAGTTTGCCCTTTAAAGCTTCGTTTTCTTTTATGACCTGAAGATGAGACAGAAAACGGTCCAGTAATGCCTAACAATAAAGGTAGACACTGAGTATATACCATACTATACTTTTGAAGTTAATAGAAATAAAGCTAATTATTACCTCTTAAAAACAATTATTATGTGTAAGAAAACAACAACTCTGATTTCTTTCTATTATTATTATCTTTATTTTTTTTTCTTTTTTTTTTCTTTTTTTTTTTTTTTTTGTGTGTGTGTGTGTGTGAAACTCAATGAGAAGAGAGTTGGAGTAGCGAAAGTGAGGCTGCTGCGTTGGATGACTGGCGTGGCACGGGAGGATAGAAACAGTAATACAAGGATTAGAGGAACAGTGAAGGTGAGTAAAATTTCGAAGACACGGGAAAAAAGTCTTTAATGGTATAGGCAAGTGATGAAGAGGGACGAAAAATGTAATAATAAGAGAATACAGGCCAATATGTTAACGACAAAGATCTGTCCTTGTTACATAATGGCTATTTATAACCGTCCTCTCCCCACTGAGCGTCAGGAAATCTATATATCTAGATGCCGTGGCTTCAGCACTAAAGTTTGTGGTGAGCGTGACTATCATCAGTATCATCATCAGCCTCCATGGATACTCACCAGGACAAAGGTGACCTCTAACCTTCCCCACTACTCTGTCAGCAGCGAGGAGGCTTTGTAGTGATGCGGGGTTGAGGAGGAGAGGGAGGGAAGACTAGAAGAAAGATATTAATGTCTTGGTTAGGGAACGCATTTCATCTGACTCATCTTCGTGAATATGTTTGGTTTTTATCCAAGACCATTGACTATTTAAGAAAAAAAAAGCAAATCTTTTCCTCATTTCATGACGAAGTACAAAGAGAGATGTTTCCTTCTTTGCCTGGTTTCTACTGTGATTAGCGCCTTCAATGAGCTTTTTTCTATAATTCTATATTAAAGCTTTGTTGCATCTGGCCAAAATCCATCTCGTATGA
>NC_059296.1:28053868-28056368 GCF_017591435.1 Portunus trituberculatus | reverse complement strand
CTAAACTGTGCTCAGTTCACATTCCGAACCATGTTCTAACAGTCGTTCGTCTTCATTTCTATTAGTTTTTTTTCTTCAATATTTTTTCTTTGTTTTAGCTTTACGTTAGCCAAATTTTTCCAAATAAAGTGTGTACCAAAGAAAATTTTCTGTCACTTTTTCCTCGAGTTGTGTTCGAACGCAGTTCTCACAGGCGTACTGCCACATGGTGCTAAAAAAAAAAAATTACAATGGTGTACACAGGAAGGTGGGAACGGTCACTGTGGCATTTCAGGGATTCTAACATGCAACTGGAATTGCATACTTAGCGGTATGCTTCCGGTGCAGGTAGGACAACGTCTGAACTTCCCATTTTGCAGCCAGATCACTGTACAGAGTCCTGAATCGCCGGTCAGCTGCCTACAAGGATACACTCCCGATCATCGCGGCGTCCTCAGAACCAAAATATTATTGCAACGTGAAATTTTACACCTCTCCATTTTTCATCCTCAGAATCCAGGACTACAGATTCTTCCAAAGGGAGAGAGAGAGAGAGAGAGAGAGAGAGAGAGAGAGAGAGAGAGAGAGAGAGAGAGAGAGAGAGAGAGAGAGAGAGAGAGAGAGAGAGAGAGAGAGACAGAGAGAGACAGAGAGAGAGAGAGAGAGAGAGAGAGAGAGAGAAGTGGGGGGAAAGAGTGTCCTCTAATATTTTTAAAATCATGGACTTAAAAATGCATCTAAGCTTTCGTTACGTCAGTCGGCAATTAAGAAGGATAAGCTGAGGTGACATTAATATTTCTGTCTGCAAAAGAGGAGGAGGAGGAGGAGGAGGAGGAGGAGGAGGAGGAGGAGGAGGAGGAGGAGGAGGAGGAGGAGGAGGAGGAGGAAGGAAGAAGGGGAAGGGGAAACGGAAAGGGAAGGAGAAAGGGAAGGGAAAGGGGAAGAGGAAGAAAAGGAGTAGGAAAAGGAAGAAGAGGAAAAGTTAGAGGAGAAGGACGATAACGAGGGCGACGACGAAGGAAAGGAAGAGTAGTTTGAGAAAGAATTTTTTCTATCAAGACTTTAAAAAAAAAATCAGATTTCTTTATCATTTGGAATTTCTTACATGAATTATTCTAGAAAATGTAGAACCAGATATTACCATCGCTAAGCACTTCACGAAGATAATTATGCACGACCACAAGGTAAGTGTGTGTGTGTGTGTGTGTGTGTGTGTGTGTGTGTGTGTGTGTGTGTGTGTGTGTGTGTGTGTGTGTGTGTGTGTGTGTGTGTGTGTGTGTGTGTGTGTGTGTGTGTGTTGCGTGCGTGTGTTTAAGGTTTTTTTTTTTACTTTTTTTTACTGGCTATTTGATTTTCCCTGATATTTCTATTTGCATGTTAAATAATAACATATGAAATGAATGCGTTCATATCAAATCTGTATGAATGCATGCACGAATTTATGAGTGTTCACAATATCTTCATACTATTGTGACCATATTTGTGTTGATTCAATTTAAACCCACGTGTTTTATTAGATATTCCGTTAACGTTGCCTTCATTTTACCGATATCTTTCATTGAACGTTGATGGAGAGACCTGTTATGTGTCCTGAAACTGTTCACTTCATGGCCCATAATTGGCTTGTGATATTTATTGTAGTCTCTTTTTAAAATTGTTTATGATAATCGGAAATTAACCTGATACAAGAATACAATTGTGATTAACACGCACTTGATTACTTACACACACACACACACACACACACACACACACACACACACACACACACACACACACACACACACACACACACACACACACACACACACACACACACACACACACACACACACACACACACACACACACACACACACACACACACACACACACACACACACACACACACACACACACACACACACACACACACACACACACACACACACACACACACACACACACACACACACACACACACACACGAAAATAAGAATAAATAAATAAAGGAACAAGAGAGAGAGAGAGAGAGAGAGAGAGAGAGAGAGAGAGAGAGAGAGAGAGAGAGAGAGAGAGAGAGAGAGAGAGAGAGAGAGAGAGAGAAAGAGAAACAACGCAAAGCACAAAAAAGCGGGAGAAAAAGAAGGATGATCCACGAGGCAATGATAAGTAAGAAGGCAGGAAGAATGGCAAGGGGAGCGACATCTCTTGAATAACTCTTTTTGTCTCCCTTTACAAGCAGCAAAGAACAAGAGCGCCGCGTCACGCACCTGCCTCTCATCTCCTTGCGTCACCACCTGCCGCTGCTGCCTCCCTCCCACCCATGGACTCTGCATGCTTGTGGCCACCGACGACAAAAATCCAAGGGTCTTTTTTTTAATATTTGGGTTGGGAAAGGGAAAAGAACGCGCAAACTAGCCCCATTAACCATCTCAGAAAGTTAATCTCGATATAAAATTACATAAAGGCAACGGAGACTCGCAAGAGATAATGAGGCGCTGAATTATGAGAAAGCTATACGACGATGGACGTTTAATGA
>NC_059296.1:28031368-28041368 GCF_017591435.1 Portunus trituberculatus | reverse complement strand
GCAGAAACATTAAAGAGGAAGTTTGATGGACAGACACAATTTCACTAGAACCAGATTCAACATGTCTTGTAAAGGTGAACTGGGTAACTAAGGGAATAAAGCCAAGTGGAGTTTACGTTATACAACTAAAATCTAAATATTAACACAACACTTAAATATCAAATGCACATAGGACCTAATCCACTGAACTCAATAAAGAAAGTTTGGGGATAATTTTACAAGAAGTAAAATTATTAATGAAGACAGAATCGCCATTAACACTATCCGAGAAATTATCGAAGTTTCATTTACAGTAATGAATTACTGTAAATCAAACACAGAGTTACATAAAGATAGTGAACAATCATTTGACAATCATACAACACCCAGAAGAAGAGGTTCACTCCAGCGAATCCGATACCCGATGACAACAACGATGTGTTTTCTTCATTACGATCTCCAAACATAAATCGGTCAACACTCTCAGGACTCCTTCTATTCACACTTTCTAGAAATAACGAATATTGTTTTCTTTTTTACTTGACTTCGCTTAATCTTTAGTCAAGAAAAGAGTGAAAGTACAAGATAACAATAATGAAAACATCAACAACAACAACAACAACAACAACAATAATAATAATAATAATAATAATAATAATAATAATAATAATAATAATAATAATAATAATAATAATAATAATAATAATAATAATAATGAAAATAATAACAACAACAATGTCAATAATAATAATAATAATAATAATAATAATAATAATAATAATAATAATAATAATAATAATAATAACGATAATTATAACATTAATAATTATATTATTATTATTATTATTATTATTACTATTATCATTATTATTAAAATAATAACAATAATAACAACTAAAACAATATTAATAACAAAAACAACAAAAACAATAATAATAATAATAATAATAATAACAATATCAACATTATTAACAACAACAACAATAACAACAATAATAATGATAATGATAATAATAATAATAATAATAATAATAATAATAATAATAATAATAATAATAATAATAATAATAGTAGTAGTACTAGTAGTAGTAGTAGTAGTAGTAGTAGTAGATGAAAATTATAATAACTATAGCGATTATAAATAATAACAATAATGATAATAATAATAATAATAATAATAATAATAATAATAATAATAATAATAATAATAATAATAATAATAATAATAATAATAACAATTATTATTATTATTAATTATTATTATTATTATTATTATTATTATTATTATTATTATTATTATTATTATTATTATTATTGCTGTTATTATTATTGTTATTACTATTATTATTATTATTATTATTATTATTATTATTATTATTATAAAAATGCTAACGACAGCAGCAGCAACAAAAGCAATAATAACAGTAATAATAATAATAATTACTATTACCATTATTATTATTATTATCATTATAACAACAGCAAAGAAACAACAAATTGATTAAGTTAATAATAGGTCATAGCGGGAAGTACAGATAAATATGAGGGAGGAAAACATGAAGGAGATCGCAAGTCAAAGCTGTGAACTACAACAACACATGACACACAACACCAATAAAACGACAGTCACAAAAACACGCCGGACAAGCAGCAGGTCATACACACAGCAGCCCACACCACCAAGGCAGAGTGAGGCGGAGAGGCGGAGAGTGGGGAGGTCACAAGGTAAGGGGAGACGCGAGATTAGACAACTTTGCAGATTAGCTCAGCGTCGTGAATACTGGAGGGCGGTGAGTACGTAGAGCTAAGGACCAGTAGTGCGTGGTGGTGGTGGTGGTGGTGGTGGTGGTGGTGGTGGTGGCTTTAACCCTCCAGTACCATAACGCGTTTTCATATTCATTCTGGTTACTATTTGGTGATTTTAAATAATTTCAGAAACTTACTTTGGGATTAAAATAGTGAAGACTATAGCCATTAATGTTCTGACCTCCATAGACCCTTCCTAATGCCAATAAAATAGTCCAATGACACACAAAACTCATGATAAAAATCTGTCCCAGTACTGACGGGGTTAATGATAATGATGTTAATGATAGTGACGACAACAGCAATGACGCAGCTACGCACCAATCAAAAACAAGTCAAAATTATAGCAAAATTAAACAAACGTAAAAAAGAAAAAAAAAAAACAGAAAATAGCTTATTTCATGCTCTATTCATTCGCTAATTACCGCTAGCGGCAGCCAGCACCCTTTCCGCACCCTTTCAGTTTGCGTCCACCTCATTAAGTCGCTACACGATCCACTTAGGGCGCCTTTTACCACGTGTGTGAGCCGCAGGTCCACGCTCTGCTCCACGACGCCTCACCACTACGAAGGGCGGATGAACACATAGCAAGACAGGAACACAGCGGAAAAAGGGGAGGAAGAACAGCAACTGACTTGTTAACACCTATAGGATGTAGAATAACAATGCCGCTCCCTGGATCTGTACCTTTCCACCCGCCATTACCTCGCACTGTGCCCGCCAGAAAGGAAACACCGTGCACCAGGGCCAAGTTTCCAGGGAATTTCTGTAGGGACAAATGATAAGCACCATTATTGCAACTATGACGCGAGCAAAGCAAGGTCAGTCTCATTAAAATCATCAGCAACAAACCAGATTTAAGTGAGACATCATAAAAACAAAAGTGTAAGTTGAATTTGCTATATACGGTGATAGATATCTTCCTTTTCTAGAACTAGAGATAAAGAAGTTTAAATGTTAACAACTGTATTAAAGAAAATATGTTACACTTCGTTTAACTATTATCTTCAAGCGGTTGCTTTACCTCGTCTATCTTCAGTATCTCCTCACGCTTCACCAATAGTCACCAGAGTAGATGCACGTAGCTGTGTTAGTGTACCGTCACCCACAAGCAAGCAACACTTCGTATCCTCCACTATGAAAAACGTGCAAGTGTTTACTCTGATTGACTGGTTGCGAAAGGAACACATAAATAAAAGCAAGAATCGATTAGAATGAAGACGCGAATAAATAAAGGTAGGTCAGTTGGAATGAAGCTAACGAGCCCGCGTCCTCCCTACACCATTAAAAAAGACCAGTCAACCATTACACCAATTAGTCCATGGACTGAGCACAAGTCTACACCTACAAAGTAACATTCTTTTTGCCGGTCAGTAAGACGCACCTCTTCCGACACCTCTGAACAGTCCTTGAAAGTAACGAATGTGAAGAATGATACACTCAAGGCAAGCTAGAATTATGTTCCTGATTCTATTTACAAAGCTGCGTATCACTAACTCACGTGCCACGTTTACTCTGACCCTGATCAATACCTGCCCATACATTTACTAAGCAATTATCAAATCTGCTACTCGTGACCCATATATCCATCATGTCACATTTCAACTCCGTGTCTCTCATTAAATCTCTAACTTTTCTGCTTAATGACTAAACACTTCCTGCACCAAACCTATCTATCTAATACGCTTCCACATCATGCAGCAGGCTGGATTGCTTAACGCGTCCACTAAATCACCAGCTGGTATATTAAACTCTGTATAAATCACCACGTTGCCAGCTGCCTCACTGAAGCCTTACAACAGTGAGTCACCACGTGGGTTGCTGAATTCATGAAGTCACTACACATTTTAACAACCAATCAATTCAATCACCACGGATTAGGTTGAGTCAAGACCTTCCCCACTGACTCACCATTAGTTGCCTTGAATCACCAGGAGGCCATATGACTTCAAACCACATCGCAAAGTCACCATCTGGCGTGCAAAGCGTATTGAGTGAGCAAGCTATGAGATGAGTCAATAAACTTCTCCGTCAAATCACCAGCTGGCATGTCAAGTCACCATCTCCCTCTACTAATTCACTACATCATCTCGTTAGTTCGCAATTTGCACCCTTCGCCTACCAATCTTCTTTAGACAAACCTTTTACAATCTTTTCAGCTCACTCTTCCGTTTCACCCTTCCCTCTCCCTCGCTCCTTTCCCTTCTACCCTCCCTCCTCTCCTCTCCTGTCTCTCCCTCCCTCATTCTCTCCCTCCCACGCTCCTCCCTTTATCCCTGATGGTGAGTGATGTTAAAAAGGTCACACTTTTTCTTCACAACTCAGGTCTAGGAGAGGGGAGAATGGAGGGTCGACAAGCTTATCCTCTTCTTCCTTCCTCCTTCTTCTCTTCCTCCTCCTCCTCCTTTTCTTTCTCAATGAATGCTAAGTAAAGATGTAGGAGGAAGCCAATAAAATACTATATGATTTTGCTGAGAGAGAGAGAGAGAGAGAGAGAGAGAGAGAGAGAGAGAGAGAGAGAGAGAGAGAGAGAGAGAGAGAGAGAGAGAGAGAGAGAGAGAGAGAGAGAGAGATTACCTCGTTTATACAATTTTCCTTTAAGAAGTTATGAGTTCTACCAAATTTTCTCTCCATCTCAAAAAGCTACTTCTCAAAATTAACTGGAGGCAGGTGACGAGCGGGGCTAGGCTGTCACGTTCCCTGCGTCAGCTAGTACCAGACAGATGCGCAGTGCTTCTTGCCGTCACTCATCACCCGCCACGCCATTGTTTCTTTTGATGAACCCAGACATTGGTGGAGAAAGTTGGTCTGAAGGTGTCGATATCCCCTTTAACCGCACACGTCCCTAAGCCCCCGTGTAAATAAAACAGTGATCTGTATTTTGAAGCGTCAGTACTCTTAGCATGTCAAGGCTTGTACTGTAACTATATATCATGGGAGTAAAAACAATGCACTAGTCTTTCACTTAGCGGTTAACCCCTTCAATACTGTGACTTATTTTTACCTTGAGATTCCTGTATTATTAGGCCATTTTATTTACATTAGGAAGGTTCTATTGAGGTCAGAAGATTAATGGCCACAGTCTTCACTATTTTAATCCCCCATATAAGTTTCTGAAGCTGCATTAAATCACCAAATCGTAAGCAGAATTAATATGGAAACACGTCCTGGTACTGAAGAGGTTAAGACTTCTACTAGTTTATGCATTTTGATACTTACAAAGCGTCGTCGTTAATAATCTATATGTTGCTTTTCCAGTGCAAGGCAAATACTACCAACGTTCTCCATTCATGTGTTTGCTTTCCAATACAGTATCTGTGACGAAGAACTTACGGCTAAAAGTTTTTCCAAAGTTATATTTCCAATTACTTAATTTCTGGATATGTGAATACCAGCCAAAAAGTCGAAGGAAAACCATCAGTCTGCAGCAGCACCGAGCGAATCACACACCGCCCACCAACCCAATACTTAATCATTTCATCTTTTACGATCTTCATTCCAGGACTTTAGCTAGATCAAATACCACATCCAGAAATAACCCAACACTCCCAAACAAGCAACACAAAACCCGCGCCGGCACAAGTACGATTTAGATGGACCAGTGAGATTGCCTCCTTCCCCGCCAAGTGGTGTACGGCTGACATCCCTCGCCGCGCCGTAATCCAGATTGCTACAAGGGTTACAAAAGATTTAATCAAACCCACGCTCGAGAAGTATAACATTCAGCCGATAGAGTTCGGAATTAGTGCTTCTGGTCCACTCCTCTGCAAATATGGTCAAGCCAGACAGACGCGCTAGCAACATGGACCCAGTAATCTGAACAGACTCCACCCACACAACACAGAGCTGATGGATCGCCTGTGTGTCAAAGCCAGGCGGAGCTAACACACGCCTGCTTAGCCATTCAAGTCGGAACACACAGAGACTACATTAATGCTACCTTAGTCATACCAAACGGCAACAGCGATGGCCTAATCACCAGCCTGAGAGTTTATATACATCCGCCAGACTTCATGATAATGGATACAACTGCCTTTCATCGTAAAAAGAATGAATGATATATATGTTCTTTTCTAAACATGGACTTACAATACATGAACGTACGTAGGGTAGGGTATTGATGCAGCTCCGGCGGTCGGCCTCTCTAGTGGTGGCAAGGATATGATATTTTGTAGTGAAGTCTAATTAACCTCTCCAGTACCGTGACGCGTTTCCATATTCATTCTGCTTATTATTCGGTGATTCTATGCAGCTTCAGAAATTCATGTGAGGAATTAAAATAGTGAAAACTGTGGCCTTAAATCTTCTGGCCATCATAAACCCTCCCTAATGTCAATAAAATGGTCTAATTGTAGGCAAATCTCAAGGAAAAATATGTCCTAGTATTGAAGGGGTTAAGAATTAATTTCGTCTCCTCCTCCCAAGCCTCCATGCTACCCAATTACACTCTCAATCAAATGTGGGGTTGATAATGCGGTTGATAGAAAGCCTGATATCTTTTTTTTCGGCCAACGATTTTAGACAGTTAAGACTTGTAACATCATTCTAACCAGAGACCATAAGCTCACAATAGTCTGTCTACTCCAAAGTGGCTCCTGGGTCTCAGTCTGAATGGTGTCTCAGGGAATGCATGGTTGTCAGATCTTGAGGAAAACCGTGAGCTGTCCTTGTAATAAGAGCGTTGATCAACAGAAAACAAATATCATTCACATCAAATCAATTACGTTATCAATACGCTGCAATATGTTTGAAATCAGGGGCCATTTTAGAGTAGACAAACTATACTTCCCTGCACGGACCACTCGGCCACTACCGCCTCAACCACTGCCAGTATAGATGAAACCAAAATAACCATCAATACACTGAGCAATAAATACCGGAATAAGTAAAGAAATAACCAACACAAGAATGCAGAGTGACAAAAAGGAATACACGAAAGTAAAAGATCAGGAAATCCAACCTCGAAGAAAAGAAAGGAAGGGAAAAATCTTAAGTTGCCAGACCCGTCGTGAGGAATAAAGGATAAAAAATCGAAGGATCCATCTCCAATATTTACAAACAAAGGAAGGGGAGCCGTTCAAGAGGGCCACTTTCCCTTACCTCCACTGTCGCTCCGCCAGGTTAAGTAGGCATGAAAAATAGAAGAGAAGTCTGGCGTGGGGGAAAACTCACTCTAAACGTCTTTACCATATACCAGCGCTCTCTCTCTCTCTCTCTCTCTCTCTCTCTCTCTCTCTCTCTCTCTCTCTCTCACACACACACACACACACACAACACACACACACACACACACACACACACACACACACACACACACACACACACACACACACACACACACACACAATTACAAAATTATTATCAATATTTACACAAAATGCGTGAAATTATCATTTACATTTATCTCCCTGTATATAATTTGTCTTTCTTTTTTCTTTTGTTTATTTCTCTCTCTCTCTCTCTCTCTCTCTCTCTCTCTCTCTCTCTCTCTCTCTCTCTCTCTCTCTCTTTATATTTTTCAATACAAACATACTTCAATATTGTCATGTTTATTAACAATCAGTAATATCTACTTGTGTGTGTGTGTGTGTGTGTGTGTGTGTGTGTGTGTGTGTGTGTGTGTGTGTGTGTGTGTGTGTGTGTGTGTGTGTGTGTGTGTGTGTGTGTGTGTGTGTGTGTGTGTGTGTGTGTGTGTGTTACGAGTATGATCATATAAATAAGTGTATGTATTTATATATATATATATATATATATATATATATATATATATATATATATATATATATATATATATATATATATATATATATATATATATATATATATACATAGTTATGTATGTATATATGTATGTATGTATGTACTATGTATGTATGTATGTGTGTACAGGAAACTGTATTCATAATCATATAAAAAGTGCAGATTTTGAGGATTAAGATTCATGCTTTGTTAAAAATTAATGCAGATCTTCAGCAAATTCCTCAAAGTGCAGCTATTACACCACAAAGCAGCAGAAAAGCAAAGCAAAAATAACTCTCTCTCTCTCTCTCTCTCTCTCTCTCTCTCTCTCTCTCTCTCTCTCTCTCTCTCTCTCTCTCTCTCTCTCTCTCTCTCTCTCTCTCTCTCTCTCTCTCTCTCTCTCTTCACCTTATATTCCCACCTTCCCTGGCCATAACTATTTCCTCTTCCTCTTCCTACTCTTTCATCCCAATCCATCTCTCTACATCAACCTTTCACGTTTACACGCTCCTCATATCTACCCATCTACCTCTTTCCTTGCCTGTCTACCACACGTCTTCCCTCTTCCCCTCAACCCTATATCTATCAACCATCTCCTGGCTCCTCGTCCCCACCTTTTCTCCACCTGTCACTTGCCCCGCCGCCACCCACTCCCACCTTATTTATCTTGTTGGGCGAATCAGACACAACCCTCTAGCGGCCCAGATAATGACGGGTGGTCGGCGCTCAAAAGATTCCCGCCCTAACGAGACTGTGGGAGGCAGCCAGGCGAGGCACCACTGTTTGCCCTCCATTGGTGCCGCCACCCTATTACCCTTCTTTCAGTGATGCTGCGGAGGAGGAGGAGGAGGAGGAGGAGGAGGAGGAGGAGGAGGAGGAGGAGGAGGAGGAGGAGGAGAAGAGGAGGAGGAAGAAGAGAGGAGGAGGAGGAGGAGGAGGAGGAGGAGGAGGAGGAGGAGGAGGAGGAGGAGGAGGAGGAAGAGAAGAGGAGGAGGAGGAGGAGGAGGAGGAGGAGGAGGAAGAAGAAGAAGAGGAGGAGGAGGAGGAGGAGGAGGAGGAGGAGGAAGAGGAGGAGAGAATTAAAAGTGAGGAGTGAATTTGTTTTTCAATACTTTAAATGAAATTTTTAATGTAAGTGAATAGCATTAAAAGTACTACACACACAAACACACAGAGAGAGTGTGTGTGTGTGTGTGTGTGTGTCCGCCTTCCATACTGGACAGCACGCTAGTCTCGACAGTGTTGGTAAGCGTGTTCGACTAAGGTTTCGGCTGTTTCACGAAGCGTTACTGTGGCAGCTGAAATCCTATTGCTTCATTAATGAGAGCCGCTCACTTGACTCATGCAGGTGCACTAAACACGCAGGGACACTATCATGGCAAGCCTTTCATGGAGGCGTCATTGGTGTCAATCTGTTTCATGTTCAGTGTGTGACAATATCTTTTTTAACGTATGTACATAGACTGACTGACTGATTGATTAGTTAACAGAGACAGATGGGAAGATTGGTGGACGGACATATAGATAGGACATTTTTATCACAGCAGACACTATATTGCTTTTCGTATTTTCCTTGGAAAGAGTTACTGTGGTTCATGCAAGAGTTACTGGTGGCGCTACATCCGGTGAAGCACGTGTCTTTATAGTGTTCAATATGGTAGCCTTTCTATTCTACACGCTGCACTGGACTGGACCAGATGCATTGCACCCATCACACCCTACCACCCATGCAGCACATAAGAGACTTTATGACACATGAAATACGTTAAAACCTTGTGTTAGTTTGGAAATCATCTGCCATCTGTCTTTATCAATAGTTCACTCGAAAGTTCAACAAAATTCTGAGAGCATTCACTACATCAAGTCGTAGGTGACAACAGGTATTCAAGATGATAGAAGTGACTTCAATCTAAGTAGCTGATGTCTCATCTCTAAGTCTACGTCAGTGTCCATTATGTCCATAATTCCATTTCTAATTGTAATGTTTGTGAAAGACACATTGAATGAAAATCACGATTTCAAACATTTATTTTCCTGTAGTCTTTTCTTATTAAAACTTTATTATCTAATGTTATTTTTCTATGCCCAACAGCATCCCAAACATAAGAGTATTAAGTTTCACCTATAATGGATTTCCAGTCCTGTCAGAGCCCGTCGGGAGATCTTTTTTTTTTTTTTCCTGGTGTCACTTTCATAGCCACATCAATTTGAGCTACGTATATTCAGCCTGTGGTCATAAATACTTTTCACTCGAATACGGCAACCACAAGCCTGATCAGGTCAAAAAACACCGGATAGTCAATAGTAGATGGTTAGTCACATCTTTTAACCTGAGCAGGCACCTAATCACTGCTAGGTGAACAGGGCCTCTACAGCAAAGTCTGCCGAAGATTTCCGACCTGGCCACGTATTCGAATCCGGGCTCTTTCATTTGTGAGTCGGGCGCTCTAACCACTGCGATACAAAGTGTGTGTGT
>NC_059296.1:28011368-28028868 GCF_017591435.1 Portunus trituberculatus | reverse complement strand
CACACAAAGGCGTCGGGTAGCGGGCGGCGAGCGGCGGCGAGAGAACGAAGAGGAAAGGAACACTGACAAAAGGACGAGGACGACGAATCTACTTACTACCATTTTTTCTTCCGTCTCCTCTCCCGCAAAAAGAAATATGAAAGGCCAGAGTATGATGAGAGAGGAAGCTAAAAGAGGCAAAGCGCGGCGGTGGCGAGGAGAGCAACACAGTGGGTGACATGTAGCAAAGCCTCGCAGAGTGTTGCTCGGTAACGAACTTAGCCAACTGAGTGTGCTGCTCTGCTCTGCTTCATTATATTATTGTCAAGGAGGAAAAAGAAAAACAAGAGGCGGCTACTCCTCACCCGTCCTTCCAACTAGAGACATATAAAAGCCACACTTGTTAGGATGAACTTAATAAATGTTCACATGGCATAAAGAATCACCGCACCCATGCCTCAAGTTGTCAAATTCTGTTTTCCAGATGTTCCTAAAGTTGTGCATCAGTTTATGAAAATTACTGATATGACAATTAGCAGCGTCAGTTGTGTTGAATCACTTGGATTGAAACAAGAACGTCAATGAAAATCATTTAGAATATCGATCTAATTAGGTACTTTCTCCAAGGGTGGCGGCATCGCTATTGAAAGGACACCCAGAGACAATCAGCCACATATTATCTTACACAATGGTTTTGGTCTTTAATTTTATTTGTACTACCACTTGGAATCTCCAGTACAATAGGACATTGAAACACAATACGTTTAATATTCAAACAATCTACAAATCTAATACCCCTTGGTGAATGTAAACTTAAATTTCTGAGGTAATAACAACACAACAAATCCATAAGATCGACACTTGATGCTTCACCACTGCAAATGTTGGTGTGTTGGTAGAGGGAGGAAGGCCATCACCACTGCACTAACTTCAGTGCAACCAGTAGCTACGCATCTTCTGATGTCAAGGTTATCTAGACGCTATTCATCACCTGTTCCTGCCTACAGGGACTCATTTCGGTCCCGAGACACAAGGTGAAACCACGCACGCTATGTTTTCAACTCAGAGTGAGACAAAGCTTCGTTGAGAGCTGCCTCCATATTAATAGAGTAGTGTTATAACTCCTGGGTACCAGACAGATATTGCTTTAAGAGTCCAGTAAATTATACCAAATCACTTTCCCACCAGCCACACCATCACAGCAATAACAACCCACACAGCGCGCCATGTTGGGTACATAATCGATGTGCGTCTCTCTTTTCTAGACTTACTATAAAAAATAAAGATAAAAAAGTTATTTTTTTCTTCAATGTTTCAATAACTGACCTAGATTTGACAACACCGGAATGGAAATATATATTTTTTTCTTATGTCGTTATCGAATCAATAAAACAAGAAAAACACTCAGTGATAAGGAAAGCGTGAAAAAGCTGTGACCCAGTGCGGGAGCCAGACCTCGCTAAAACAGACAGAGGAAAATACCATTACGCTATGACCTTCAGAATGCACCTCCCTGTGGGGCGCCGCGCTTCTTGCACCCCAGGGCGTGTGATGGCTTCTGAATGCCTCGCCTCATTATGAGGCGGGAGAATCGCCCATTGTTGCGTTATTCCCCGAGGGAACTTGACAATAGCACTATTCTTGTGCGAAAAATGCCCCTCAGGCAGCGTCAGGACGGAAACAATCTTGACATTCATAAATCCCACACACGTAATGCCTCACATGACGCTCAGAGTGCACAGCTCTAGCCATCACTCGACAAACTCACAACAAAACCAGGCTGCACAACTGACACTCATCAGATTAATTGGAAAAAACACAATTATAAAGAAAGAAATATAGGATAGAAATAAAAAGAAAAAAGAATAAAAGAAAGAAAGAAAATGAATAAACAAACTTTAAAAATAAATAAATGTATAATTAGAAAAAAATAAACACACACACACACACACACACACACACACACACACACACACACACACACACACACACACACACACACACACACACACACACACTCACACACAGTCGCCAGATACTATTTTGAGGTGGATGATCAAGTGCAATAAAAGGAGCTTGGTAAAAGAAAACCGCTCGGCGCAGCGCTCGTTGGGATTTAAAACAGGAATTGGAAGTGTTATAAAGAGATGAGTCACCTTCATTTTTCACTAACTACCTGATTTAAACTGCCAAATTATGAACGCTGACGTGTGCGTGTGTGTGTGTGTGTGTGTGTGTGTGTGTGTGTGTGTGTGTGTGTGTGTGTGTGTGTGTGTGTGTGTGTGTGTGTGTGTGTGTGTGTGTGTGTGTTTTGTGTGCGTGTACGTGTAGAAAGGGCACCTGCAAATCTAACAAAAATGCAATAAAAAAAAAAGAGTCCACTGAGATGCCGAGCCCATATAGAGTCGAAAGTGTCAGTCAAAACCAGAGGATAAGTATCTTAAAAACTCCCTATTGAAAGAGTTCAAATCACAGGAAGTTTTAAATACAGAAGCAGGCAGTGAGTTCCTTAGTTTACAAGAGAAACGTATGAATGATTGAAAGTACTGGATAGCTCTTGCATTAAAGAGGTGGACAAAATAGGGGTGAGAGAATGAATGTCTTATGCAACGAGGCCGCAGAGGGAAGGGAGGCATGCAGTTAGCAGGATCATGAGGCAGTTAGCATGAAAATAGCGCAAAATATATGTAACAAGATATGTAACACTGCAGCGATGACAAAGAGGCTGATGACAGTCAATCAGAGGAGAGGAGTTGATAAGACAAAAATAGTTTCATTACATCCTTTGAAAAATTGCTGTATGAGTGTAATCCCTCTCCCAATAACAAGTGAATCACTCCTGTCCAGAGTAAGCAGTTGGAGGGGGGGTGGAGGTGAGGCTGACTAAAACTTATGGAGACATAGAAGCTGTTTTAGCAAGAGATGAAATGTGACGTTTCCAGTTTATATTACAAGTAAAGAAAAAACACGAGGAAGTTCAATGTAAAAAAAGGAGTGAAGTTGAGTGTCACTGAAGGAGAGAGGATATTTGTCTGGAAGGCTGTGTCGAGTGATAGATGGAGGAATTGAGCTTCTGAGGCATTGAATAATTCTAAGTTTGCTCTGCTCCAATCATAAATTCGTCAAGTATATTGTGGCTTCCCTGCGTGATCTGTTTACTCCCTGAAGGGTTGGTATATGTGTGTGTGTGTGTGTGTGTGTGTGTGTGTGTGTGTGTGTGTGTGTGTGTGTGTGTGTGTGTGTGTGTGTGTGTGTGTGTGTGTGTGTGTGTGTGTGTGTGTGTGTGTGTGTGTGTGTGTGTGTGTGTGTGTGTGTGTGTGTGTGTGTGTGTGTGTGTGTGTGTGTGTGTGTGTGTGTGTGTGTGTGTGTGTGTGTGTGTGTTAAACAAAAGTCATAACATTATATCGTGTCTGAGTTTCTATGTGTGCGTGGGAAAAAAAAGATTATTCATATCACGCTTGCAGGTTAATATTGTAAACAGGAGACTTATATGAAGTGAAGGACGAGCATGTCATTAGGCTGAGGCAAAAGATATAAAGGAGCAGATGATGCCGTACTCTGAATATCTTAATTACTTTTGAGCATAATGAAACGCGATGCTTTGTCAAGATTTGGTATGAGGAGAAAAATGGCCGGTTAATATTTGATACAGTGAAAGGTAATCTGATTAATACTTATGTCAAGAACCTCCTGGAGCGAGGCACCTGTTGCCTGCACTGCCGTAGCTGCGACAACAGGGAGAGTGTTTGTCACAGACCAGGACAAGACGAAGCCTTTCTTTAAATGGCGGTAGATGAGTGTTATGCAGGAATAGAGTACGTGAAGGTGATAGGGAAAACATCACAGTTTGAAACTGATAGAAAAGATTTAGAAGAGATTAAAGTATCGAGTGGACAAGGGTTGATTACCTGGAAACAATGTGCTCTTGAACGTGGATTTAAATGGGCAAAATAGGAAATAATTAGTAAGTGAAGCACGACGAAACCACATTACTATCACCAAAGTTCTTTAACAAAGACTAAAGGAGATCTTTGAGAAACACCCACAAGAACAGCACAATCCATGACGTAAACCAGTTGAAAAATTCTTCGGTCCTAAATCTTAACACACTGAACCACTTCTATTGTAGTTGTTTATGTGGTATGCAAAAACGTCTCTCTATCATTTACTGCACAAAAAGGTAGAGGTAAATTATAAATAAAATTTACAATCAAAACAAAATTGAATTTAGAGTCTGCCTTACTTTTACCCAACCAATGTAATTTCTCTCTTCAAGAGACCCACAGCTTTTATTCCAACTATTAAGATATATGTGTTATTTTGATGAAAGACACACAAAATGTCTCTCTTTTATATTCATATATTTTCCGTTCATATTTTCCCTATCACTTTACCACGTGGAACCAATATACACTAGTCAGCTTCGTATGTAAATATTTTTCGGACGCTTGGTGCTGGCAACATTTCTGTTGTAAAGCTGGCGGACACAGCAGACGAAAGACACCCACGCATCAGACTGACACCACCACATCAACACCAACCCTTCCTTCCTTCCCAAGACACCAATCTCTGAAGATACTGCAAGTCCTCCACATACATGAAGACTTTTTACGACGTATTTGTTATGGACTGTTTATTATAACTTCCACAATTATCCTCAATTTTTAAAACACCTTAAACACACCAAACCTACATTGATTGCACGCGCCTGTAACAACTCTCATTCTTCACCTTCATCTCCTGTCAGGCAAGATGACAACGCGCAGTGGTCGTCTCTCAGAGCTTTCATAAATATTCCACCTTGCACTACACTGAACCTATCCTTCCTTAACTTCCGCATTCTGATCGTTTTCTTCAATTCCTTGACCGACCATTTTTAGCTTTTTCATTTTCATGGGTCAGATATTCGCTCAAACCTGACACATTCCAAACAAATTATGCGGTTTAACGGAAAAATCAAACAGAATTATTGCTTCACCCATTGTATTGCTATCGTTCACTTGTAATCTGCTCACTCGAAATCAATAGTCGGTCCACTCCGATGACTCTCTCTCTCTCTCTCTCTCTCTCTCTCTCTCTCTCTCTCTCTCTCTCTCTCTCTCTCTCTCTCTCTCAACATCATTCATCAGACAAGCCTGTCTGCTGAAACACCATGTCTTCTGAAGAGACGCAGCAGAATATTCTTTCCGAGCAAGATAGAAAGAACTGGTCGGACGATCTGCTTCAGAACGAAAACTTTTCTCTTGATCTCAAAGTTAACTATCTAAAAAAATATATTTCTTTATTTATTTTACTACATACAATCTTATAGGTAACATTTTTCTCTCCTTAGTAATCGTTATCTACAATGGACATTCTTTGACTGTCAGCAGTAACATTAACTAGGAATCTAACACATCTTTTAGTGCTCAATCGGCTTTCATTCATAAAGCAAGACACATTATTTTCCAACATCAAATAAGATTTTTTTTTTTTTCTCCCAGACGCTGGCGTAACACAATGTCCCTGTCCACCTCGACGCCTCCCTAACTCTCATGTATTGTGGGTGGAATCAAAGGTTATTCGTCTCATCACTTCCTCTTTAACTAAATGTCTCTAGTCCCTCACAGTTCACCGCAGTCTTTTGTTATCTATCCCAACCACTCTTGTCAACTTCACATCTCTGAACATGGCAAATGCGTCCCTCCTCCTCCTTCCCACACAGCATCATTATCACAGCGTCTGTCTTATCAGTTCAAGGACTAATCACTCGCTTCTCCTTACAGTAAAAACATGCCTATGATAGCTATGGAGCATTCACCATTCAGGAATGAATCAAAGCATCAAAGCAACATCAACTGGCTTTACTTTCTCGCTTAACTGGAAGAGAAGGGCATTTGTAGAGATAATTTGTTGCTTTCGATTTGTTTTGCCTCTTTAACAATATTTTCTTTTCATGGTGCAAGTTAAGAGTGGCTAAATGAAAGCTGAAACAGATAACAATGAAATCACTTCTGAGCTGAACAAAACCCAGAACACTGATCAGTTCCTGGTTACGTATAATCTAAACACTTTAATATTTCAACTTTCTTTCTTCATAGAACTCATTCGTGTGTGTGTGTGTGTGTGTGTGTGTGTGTGTGTGTGTGTGTGTGTGTGTGTGTGTGTGTGTGTGTGTGTGTGTGTGTGTGTGTGTGTGTGTGTGTGTGTGTGTGTGGGCGCGCGCGTGCGATAGTCACACAAGAGGCATATTACACAACAAATATACACATAAAATATTCGTGAAAAATACATTTATGAAAACAATACCTCAACGTAATTTCATACAACACAACACAAATACACGTCCGTTCCGTGAATCATTTCAAATTCGATTCATTTGACAACAGTATCCCTTCAAATCCAATTCAATTTCTGTCAATCTATTTTTCACAGTGATTTGGAAAGCAGTCTGACTTCCATCTATCGCCCGTATTCAGAGACGCCTTTCCCTCTCACTACGACAATTTTCTAAAGCCACAGAAACAACTAGCCGGCTTTTTCTAGACAATTTCTCCTTTCTCATAAACTAGAAATCTTGCCAATCTAACACCAGAATCATGAAAATACCCTTAAAAACACGAGCATCTTCAGCTAGAGCCTCTGGAAAACAATGATGGTGATCGAGCAAAGCGTTTCAGAATATGTGCCTATAACGCGCCATTACTTACCAGTGGAGGTGAGGAAGGTGGCAAAACTCCGGCACACTTCTGGAGCATTCAAGTAAATACACACAGAAAGCGAGCAGAAGTCCCGGTACAGAGGCTTAACCCCTTCAATACTGGTACGCATTTTTATCTTGAGGTTTGTGTACGATTAGACCATTTTATTGACATTAGGAAGGGTCTATGGAGGTCAGAAGATTAATGACCACAGTCTTCACTATTTTAATTCCCCGACATAAGTTTCTGAAGCTGTATAAAGTCACCAAATAGGAAGCAGAATGAATATGGAAACGCGTCATGGTACTGCAGGGCTTAAAGTGAGACTAAGAGACTCGGAGCACACCACAGAAGCAAATCACAGACTCACCAGGAGACATTACACTGCCAACAACACATCACACACTTCCAAGAACGCCTAACACGCTGCCAGCAAAACATTATATTATCAAAAACACACCACACACACACACACACACACGCACACACACACACACACACACACACACACACACACACACACACACACACACACACACACACACACACACATTTTGCGCAGTGGCAGTATCGTAACCAATGAGGTTTATCCGAGGTGCGATTATTTTTAGTTGAAACTTTGGACTTTCACACACACACACACACACACACACACACACACACACACACACACACACACACACTCCCAGGAACGCATCACACACTCTTCCAGCAACGCACCACCCACTCCTCCACCTCCTCCTACCTTTACGGACTCAATCTGGCAAAAATCTGGGAAACGTGTTAAAGCTTTCCTTTGACCGCTCGAGAAAAGTTTGATCATGAAAGAACACAATTTTCGTTCGCTAACTTTTTCCTCTGTGATCCTTCGTCTCTTACGTAAAAGGAGAGCAAAAAGTAAACAATTTCGAAAAAAAAAGTAGGGATATTTTGGTCTTGTTTTACGTTCTTGACCTACGATGTTGTTAAGTATTTCTGCTTCAATTTCTCTGTTTGTTTGAGCAGATGGTCTTTTTTTCTCTCTATTTTCGGACAGGAATTTTTTGAGTGACGTCTCTTGAAGTTTGTATATCCTCCCTTAAAGCTTCCTGATGGAACTACCACTGATACGAAGGATGTTGGGATTGTTAGGCCACTTAAACTATACCTTGAAAAAATGCCAGCTTGAACCCCACATCCTACGATAAATATGTCCGTGTGGTGATGAACATGCTACTGCCTCCCCCTGGTACATGATATACTCTCGATACGATACAGTCATGATCACACTCACAATTACACCCTCAACCATTCATTCACACTTAAGCGTACTGGTCAATAACAACAAGATGGCTAACACAATATAATGCGTAAACTGCCTCGTCGTTCCAATCTGGTTCTTCTCACGGTGATCTTGCATCCGCGGCTTTCTGAAGTCAATCTCAAGTCCCGGTTCAAACTTCATTCAAAAACCCTCCTCACTTCTGCTGACTCCTGCGTTTCTATTCAGTCTCGTAGTCAGATTCAGAGTTTGCCATAATATCGTTTCCTACTATTACATCTTTTTCTGCCCAAACTGTAACAGCCTTCCAGAGTTTCTGTGGCAGAGTTTTAATATCCTCTGAATCAATCAAAGGTTTTGGACAATCGTGAACAAGTAACAATCTTTTTTATGCGCTGGATTCCTGGGACCTATATATTCTTTCCCCCAAATTCTTTCATTCCCAGCATTCCACTCTAGGCAATCAATTACTGCAGGAGTACGTGGGCTTGGAATTGCTCCTCGCCAAAAAGTTTTATAACCGTCTGACTGATCATACTGCGACCTGCCACGCCGCCACACACAGGCACTGCGCCCTCACCAAACACTTTGCTTTACTCGTGTTTCTATTGTCAGGCCTCGGGTAACCTGCAATGCTGCCGTAAATCATAACACGTAATGCTCAACAGGAGTCACAGAAATTGCCTCAACAAGTATTGATTTGTCAGAATTTAAGTTACTTTCTAATTATATATCTGATGAAAGCATTGTTGGACAGACTGACAGCCTTTGACAGAAATTTACACTATATCATAGAAAGTATTAAAAAAAAGACTGCAAAGTTTTACGTTTCATGAGAGTAAGATAAGCACTTCAGTAATTGGTGATCATGTCGCATCAATGACGTACATACAGCCTTGAAAATATCACGGAACTATACGTTACACGCAACACAATCCCGCTGATGACGAGAGGGGAGCCAACAAGAGATCAAAGGCTAACATAAAAAGGATAAATCAACATATTCAACATTCCCTCGCCCTCACCAAATGAACTCAATTTTTACACTCACACATTTCATCTTCCTTCAAAATCATCATTTCCTTTCCCCTTCATTAGCCTCCCTCTTCTTCCTTCCTGCCTCCTGTCTTCTTTTTCTCAACTTTCCTCTATATCTCTCTCTCTCTTTTCTCGTTTATCCCTTTCATTCCCCGTCTTTCTTCTTCTCTACTATTTCTCACGTACTCTCAATCCCCTTAGTCCCTCTTCTTGCCTTCTCTATCCATTCCAGTCGCTTCTTCCTTTCTTCCTCTCTGCAATCTATCCATTAAATTTTTCTTCCATCCTTATTTAGCTCATGTTCAGTCACTTTCATTTCCTTTCCTCTATTCATTTATTACTCTCCGTTTTTCTTCCATTTCATTCATCTTACTCTTCCTCATTTTTCTCATGACTGTTACTCCTACCTACGTTATTCCCCCTCCGCCTTTTTCCCTTCCCTCTGCTATCCTTTACATTCATCCTCCTATTTTTTTGTCCTTGGTCTGAGCGTACTCCACCTCCCTCCACTCCACACCACCCACGTTCATGCCTACCAGCTCGCACCACTACAAAGCCCAGGCGGATTTCAAGCGAGGGAATGGAATTGTTCGAGGAGCCACACGGGTGAACCAAAGCTATGCCCCTAACGATAAGAAAAGAGGAAAAATGGGAAACGCCGCCTCCTTAGGGGACGCTCTTGACCCAATTACACGGAAAATAGTCTTCTGGATCTTCCAAATCTTTCCTCCTCTTATGGGAAGGTCTACAGATGAATACAGCGACGGTGGCAACCAAATGGCAAGTCTACATTACAAAATACACAAAGATCATGATGTTATTTGAGCTAAGGCGCCGCTACAGCAAAACCCAACACTTAGTAATAACAGGGAAAAGAAAGAAGACATGAAAATATGTAATAACTATAGTGCTTAGCGATGATTGTTTTAATCGTATAGAAGATAATATGAAAGAAAATGTTCTGACTCAGTGGTGAATGGTGTGTGTGTGTGTGTGTGTGTGTGTGTGTGTGTGTGTGTGTGTGTGTGTGTGTGTGTGTGTGTGTGTGTGTGTGTGTGTGTGTGTGTGTGTGTGTGTGTGTGTGTGTGTGTGTGTGTGTGTGTGTGTGTGTGTGTGTGTGTGTTTCACTGTTTGATCTGCTGCAGTCTCTGACGAGACAGCCAGACGTTACCCTACGGAACGAGCTCAGAGTTCATTATTTCCGATCTTCGGATAGGCCTGAGACCGTGTGATTCACCCATGTTCGTCTGTGGAAAAAGCTAAGAACTCACACTGACCGACCTTTGAACATGGCTGAGATCACTCATACACCTCACCTCGGAGACAGCGAGGCCACAGCTCCACGAGTTAATTCCGCACCTACTTACTGCTAGGACAAGGGTTCTCAACCTTTTTATCGTTAAGAACCCTCTGAGTTATAAGACCATCTACCTAAACCCCACTATTATCAGATGGAACATGTAACTCAATATGCAATGGTACTGCAAAGGATTTTATTAGATCAGCCATCTAAGTACCTGTGGAAATATTCTTATGAACCCCCTGGGGTTTCGCGCCGTCAGGATGGCCACTGTCCATGAGCTAACATCATTAGGTCTCTATGACGCTGAAGACGTCTATGCAGAACGGTTTGGTTGGCAATAGACAATCTCATTATCAGACATTAATTTCTAAGTTACGAAAATAAACTCATTTACTGGACTTAATATGTTCATGGTGTCCTGTAGTCTATTGACTAACCTAGAAGGAAAGAAAATATCAATTTTGTCCCAGGAATAGAGCTAGATGGTATATAAAAGACACAATGCATAGTTATAACCTAACTCTACTAACATAGCGTTTTTTGTCGTAGATACATGTTTGAAAATACTTTACCTATCTTGATATCTCCTTATGTGACAGAAGAATGTCCAAAAATATACGATATGCAGTTGACCATTTTTTCTGTGAAATATTACGATATCTGTTCAATCTGGCAACTTCAACGGGAGTTTGGGTCCTCTCCTAGTGTTTTCTTATATTTGAAACATTGATATTTACACGTCATTGTGATCAGGGAAATAAAAGAAACTAAGTTTGTTTTTTCTAAGAGCATAAAATAGAAAAATTTATGTCTACAGGTGGCAGTTTATGTATAAGACAAGCAAACCTGTGTGCACTCATCCACTCTATCCAGAAGCTTAACTAATTTTCAAAAGTTCCCCAATAGTTACACAACTACCATTGGTCTACTGTTTCTATCCAGTTATCTACAAACACGTACACATTCACGGCAGCAACATGCAAAGTACACTAAATACTCCGGAGCAAAGCTGCCTCACCTTGTTTCATTAATCAGCTAACTCTTGCACACTTTCAGACCAAAGCTATTTTTCATTTACCATCGACGATTTTATATTCGAATCAAAATTTAAACGACGATTGAGAACTTTCGGCCTAAAGTTGTTGAGGGCCGTGACGGCCTTGGGCGCCGCACGGGGGAAGGAGGTGGCTGTCGGGTCCGGCCTGGGGCCCAAGGCAGGAACTGGCTGCAGGTCCTTCTTTTCCTTGGTGGCCTCAAGCTTCACTACTAGTCGTCCACTTGCAGCGCATCACACTAGGCAAGGGTCGCCATAAGCAAGAGATCAATGTCTACCACTCACCGGATGGTGCCGTGAGGGGCCCTAAAGGGGTGATAAGGGCTCCTTGCATAGAATATGATGGTGAGTGGTGTGTACGGGTCCCCTGCTTATAATGACACCGGGCTGAACAACTCGCCATGAACGAGGGCACGCTGTGCGCCATGAGCCAGGCACTGACAGTACCAGTGGTCCTTTACGTTAGGTTAGGTTAGGTTAGGTTAGGTTAGGTAAAAAGGACTCACTTCATGACAGTGTTTGGGGAGTGGTGTGTGGCGGGTCATTGCTCATGGCGACCCGTGTGAGGCATTGCAAGGTTGCATCGTCACTGCTCTCATAACCACGGGACTGGGGTTGACCCTTTCTGGGTGAAAAGTTTCGTCCCAGTACCTGTGTAGGTAATAATACTTTGAATCGTTTCGCCATCGCCATCGCCGCACCGTTAGCCTCGATAAACGGATCGTTATCCTCGACAAACACATCTTTACCGTGGACACTGGAATCGCAACCTGTCGTGGAATCCCATTGTTAACGTGGACTCATTTTCCTTTGCGGCTTCAAGCTCACTGATTGTCGTCAACTTGCAGCGCCTCACACTAGGCAAGGGGTCGCCTTAAGCAGTCTGCCGTGTCTACCGTCCACCAGATGATGCCGTGAGGGGCCTTTAAGGGGTGATAAGGGCTCCTTGCATAGAGTCTGGTGGTGAGTGGTGTGTACAGGATCTCTTCTTATAATGACACCGTGCTGAACAACTCGCCATGAACGAGGGCACGCTGTGTGCCATGCACCAGGCACTGACAATACCAGTGGTCCTTTACGGGGTGAAAAGGACTCACTGACAGTGTTTGGAGTGTGGTGTGGCGGGTCATTGCTCATGGCTACGCGTGTGAGGCGCAGTAAGGTGGCTGCGTCACTCTCCTCGCACTCACGGGTCTGGGGTGAACCCTTACGGGGTGAAAGGGTTCGTCTCAGTACCTGTGTAGGCAAGTGAACTTCAATTGCGTCGCAGTGAGGTGGCAGCGCCACTCTCCTCGCACCTAAGGGTGTGGGATGGACCCTTACGGGGTGAAAGGGTTCATCCCAGTACCGGTGTAGGCAAGTGAACTTCAATTGCAGCGCAGGAAGGTGGCAGCGTCACTCTACTCGCACCCAAGGGTCTGGGGTGGACCCTTACGGGGTGAAAGGGTTCGTCCCAGTACCTGTGTAGGCAAGTGGACTTCAATATTGTGTCGTGAAATCGCATCGTGAGAACTGGAACCGCATCGACATCGTGGAAACCCGCATCGTTACCGTGGAAACTGGAATTGCATCTTGATCGTGGAAACTCGCATTATTATCGTGGAAACTGGAATGGCATCTTTATCGTGGAATGGCATCGTCATTTTGGAAACTCGCATCGCTATCGAGGAAACTGGAATGCCATTGTTATCTTGGAAACTCGGAGCGCTATCGAGGAATCTTATCATACACACTGTTATCGTGGAAGCTCTCGTGATCGTCGTTCGTTTCGTTATCTCTGAATTACTTAATTAGTCTTGGTATTATTCTTAGCCTCCGTAATAATAGAGATGTTGGTCATTTTTATCTTATCTCTTTTACTGTATTTTTTTTCTCAGGGTATAGTTTAGTGTTCTTCAACCTTTTCTAAGTTCGTGCACCTTTTCGAGAAGCAAGGAGGACTATAAAAGAAATGCATCAATATTTGTAATTCTTCCCTACTTTAAGACTGAAAATCGATAGATAACATTATTGTATATCTACCTGAAGCTATAGTTTTTCGGTCCTAAACAGTCGCTATATAGTGCGAAATGTACTATAACAAAATGCCACATCTCAAACACATCAGGCCCGTGTTCCGTCTGAGTGTAATATATTACTATTGTGAATAAATCGTAATACTTTGATTAATGTCAATAGGAGAGGACCCAAACTGTCACATTTTCAGTGTTCGCAGGTTGGTTTAATTCAGGAGTGGGTCAGCATCGTCTCGCGGTACAGAGTAGTCGTCTCTAAACACTGTATTACGATGTATCTATTGATTTACCATGCTTTTATTCCTTCCAGTACTTTTCTGTTCTTATTCTAACTTTAACACTGTCCTCCTCGGTTGTGAGCCGAGAATCCTGACCTCTACGCTATGCAGTTTGTGCGTGCGTGAGCGCGCTATTCTATCACTCGCATTTCAATTTCCGAGAAGGGCACATGCTAAACGCAATGACTAAAATTACATCGTATTACAGACGAAGGAAATTGCATCGATCATAAGAAATGTATAAGTAAAATCCATTGCAGGATACGCAAATAGTAGCAAATAACTAACTAGTAAAATAGTATCATACTTAGTTATCATATGAAAATGTGTACAACTCATGAAAATAAAGATATAATTGATTAACATCGGTGGAAATACAGAAATTACAGTTGTTAAGCACTCTGAAGGACAACAAACATTAGCCTTCTCTTGCCTTCATGTCAAAAGTTATTATGAAAAATTTTTGCCCTTTCTTTGGAGAACCATGAGAAGGAATGCAGGGCGTGGAAGTGTGCATGTCCTCATTTGAAAGGCTACTGGTGCGTTGCGCTACGCCACCTGCAATTTAATGTCTCAAGAGCAAAGCAGTCACTCCATCACTGGTATAGTGGTTTACCATTGTTGTTGTTGTTGTTATTATTGTTGTTGTTGTTGTTGTTGTTGTTGTTGTTGCTGGTGGTGGTGGTGGTGGTGGTGGTGGTGGTGGTGGTGGTGGTGGCGGAGTAGTAGTAGTAGTAGTAGTAGTAGTAGTAGTAGTAGTAGTAGTAGTAGTAGTAGTAGTAGTAGTAGTAGTAGTAGTAGTAGTAGTAGTAGTAGTAGTAGTAGCAGCAGCAGCAGCAGCAGCAGCAGCAGCAGCAGCAGCAGCAGCAGCAGTAGTTATAAAGATACTAACGAAATGACAGCAACCCCAACAAGCAACCACAATAGCAGCAGCAGCAACAACAACAACAACAACAACAACAACAACAACAACAACAACAACAACAACAACAACAACAACAACAACAACAACAACAACAACAACAACAACAACAACAACAACCACAGCCAGCGTCGTGCCGGTGCGTGGCTGGTAATGCCACAGCGCGGTAGACAAACACGTAATAACACAGGGAAGCAACTAAAGGGTTCTCTCTTCACGCAACGCATGGATTTGTAACAACATCACGTGTTTAATATCTAACTGCTCCTCCTCCTCCTCCTGTGTTGGTTCAGACCTGCTTTTGACCCCAAAGAATACATTTTCATCCCAGTCAGTGCCTAAAAATAAACAACAATTATTTCTTGCTGGTGGTATTAATTATGGTGTTAATTGTAATGTACGTCATGGAGGTTGTAATGATACCAGTGCAATATTTTCCTTTTGTTTTCTTCGTGTTCTCATCCTTAATGAAGTTCACACGCAAGAGTCTATAAGGAGAACACAGTGGTGGACAGTAACAATATGATACGAACAGGGAAGGCCCGGTTCATGCTTCATTAGACTTTAGACAGCGGCGCCACGGACCAGGAGACGCCACAAACAAGTGACTAAAATAACAGAAACATGTGATTAAATAATGTCTCTTCTTGAGTGGCCAGTCTCATTTATGCTCCCACTTTATACTCCCACTCTAAAACACAAAAGTAATAAATATTTCTAATAAGTCTAATGTTCCTTAATAAATCCATTCTCTACGTCAGCCTAAATAATACACGATTGAACATACATCCGGTACGTGAAATCAGTGCAGGATACTCAAAATAAAATAAAGGAGTCCATTAAGCCAGTCCGTCGCTCTAATCGTCAATCTTACACCGAACCTTCATTACCCACCATCATCACCTTTCAACTCGACATGACACCACCCGCCCACATGGAGTAATGCCATAAACACACTTTGCACTCACCGTAGAGGCTCAGCGTGGCAAGCGTGTTCTCACCAGGTAGACTCTCCATCCATACACATGATACAAGAACACTTACCTGAAAAGAAAAAGAAAATTAAACTAAAACAAATGGTCTAGTATATATATATATATATATATATATATATATATATATATATATATATATATATATATATATATATATATATATTCAATAAACCTTTTCAGTACTGGGAAACATTTTTACCTTAAGATTTGTGTACCATTAGATCATTACATTAACATAAAGGAGTCTATGGAGGTCAGAAGATTAATGGTCCACAGTCTTCACTATTTCAATCCCCCACATAAGTTTCTGAAGTTGGTCTAGTATATATATTTAATGAACCTTTTCAGTACTGGGAAACATTTTTACCTTAAGATTTGTGTACCATTAGACCATTACATTAACATAAAGAAGGGTCTATGGAAGTCAGAAGATTAATGGTCCACAGTCTTCACTATTTTAATCCCTCACATAAGTTTCTGAAGCTGTATAAAATCAACAAATAGCAACCAGAATGAATAAGAAAACGTGTCATGGTACTGAAGGGGTTAATGGTGGTTAACAACTTGTAACCACTGCACCAAACCCGTGACTGTGATGTGTTGCACGGTACTGAAAGACTCATCAGGACTATACACCTTCATCATCAGTTACTTATCGTGTGGTCAAGTAAGAATCCGCTGTGTGAAAAATTAATGACGAATATCTCACTAAAATTTTTGTTCTTTATCATTCAAAAAGAAAATCAAATGTTGCCGAAAGTAATTCTGATGAAAGTAGTAGTAGTAGTAGTAGTAGTAGTAGTAGTAGTAGTAGTAGTAGTAGTAGTAGTAGTAGTAGCAGTGGTAGGAGTAGTAGTTTTTGTTGTTGTAGTAGTAAGTAGTAAGCAGTAGTGGTAATAACAATAATAATAATAATAATAATAATAATAATTAGTAGTAGTAGTAGTAGTACTAGTAGTAGTAGTAGTAGCAGTAGCAGTAGTAGTAGTAGTAGTAGTAGTAGTAGCAGTAACAGTAACAGTAACAGTAACAGTAACAGTAACAGTAACAGTAGCAGTAGCAGTAGCATTAGTAGTAGCAGTAGCAATAGTAGTAGTTGTAGTAATAGCAGTAGCAGCAGTAGTAGTAGTAATAGCAGTAGCAGTAGCAGTAGCAGTAGCAGTAGCAGTAGCAGTAGCAGTAATAGTAGCAGTAACAAGACGTGAAGAAGCAGGAAATGAAGGTGTGAATTCTTTAAGAGGGAGACCGGCCTGCCGTTGAAGGTTTCTCCGTGAGCGAGGAGCGTGACGAAGCCCTTCCCGCGGAACTAATCAGGATCAAGACCACTTCACACCTTTACCTTCCCTCCTTCCTGTCAGTCAACTTTGCTTCTTTCATTGTCATCATTATTATAGCGATGGCAATAAAAATAGGTTCTGCATATTTACCATCGTGAGTATGTACAACTCCACCTTCTTAGCAATCTGAAAAAAGGCTAGTAGTAGTAGTAGTAGTAGTAGTAGTAGTAGTAGTAGTAGTAGTAGTATCATCATCATCATCATCATCATCATCATCATCATCATCATCATCATCATCATCATCATCATCATCATCATCATCATCTTCATTATTATCTTCTATCTTCATGTAACCAAACCTACTTTCACAAATGTTGCCTTACAGTGCAGTGAGCCTGGTAGAATAAGCGTATGTCTGTCTGTCTGACTGTGTGGAGTGTCATAATCCATGCCAAATAAAAGACAAAAAGAAAAAAAAAACACCGTGGGAGGATCGTGCTTTTAAACGAGTGGAAAAAACCGTAATTTATATTCATTATGCAAAATTATCATATCAACGGAAGACATTTAGTGTTTTCATATTCTCAAATTCAGTATTCTACAAAATATAAGACTAAATGTCATGCACTGCTGGAAGTAAAATTATTTATGAACTTAGAAAAAAAAAATGAAAGGCGGATTAAAAAAATGAAAAACAA
>NC_059296.1:27996368-28008868 GCF_017591435.1 Portunus trituberculatus | reverse complement strand
TTGAACTAAATCATGCGTAGATTCGTAATTAGTTCAAATGTGTGAATTGCTATGATGACTCTTTCGTAGGCAAACTTTAAAACTGAGGTGGTGTGCGTTTTCGTTACTCTCTCTCTCTCTCTCTCTCTCTCTCTCTCTCTCTCTCTCTCTCTCTCTCTCTCTCTAACTAGGTGTGTGTGTGTGTGTGTGTGTGTGTGTGTGTGTGTGTGTGTGTGTGTGTGTGTGTGTGTGTGTGTGTGTGTGTGTGTGTGTGTGTGTGTGTGTGTGTGTAGAATTTCCCATTTAGATATCATAAAAGGACGACAATCTTGAGAGAGAGAGAGAGAGAGAGAGAGAGAGAGAGAGAGAGAGAGAGAGAGAGAGAGAGAGAGAGAGAGAGAGAGAGAGAGAGAGAGAGAGAGAGAGAGAGATATCAAGTAGATTCCCAGGAAGAGATCGAGGGGAGATTGACCATTGGAACACAATCTATCAGGATGACAAGAAAGAAGTACATCAATACAACTAGTAAAGCGGTTTCAAAGTGGGTCAGCAGAGAGAGAGAGAGAGAGAGAGAGAGAGAGAGAGAGAGAGAGAGAGTGTTAGATGGAGTGAGAGCACGTCAGGAAATTGCCTGTTGTGGCCGAGAGAAAGGTAAGTTCGCCGCCTCAAGTCTCGGTCACTGTTTGCAAATCGAGAACCAACTTCGTTTTGTCCTGGCGGGATGGGGACGCGGCGGCCCGAGGAGCGTGGCGCAGGGTCAGTGTGGCGGAGAAGCTAATGTCACTTCCCTCTTCTATGAATAGATGTGGTGCACAATTCTTGTTTTCTGATCAAAGTAGTTTTCTCGTTTTCTTCTAAATTTCGCGCTGTATTTCTTTTTTCTGAGGTGGCTTACTTTTTCCTCATTCACGTACATAAGCAGTATTTATAAAATTTCATTAGAATTGCTTTGAGATCATCGCGCATGGACAACGCAAGTGCAGATTTTACAAGCTAAACTACGTGTACTACGATATACTACGACTTACACAAAGCGTCAACACAACTGACTTAACAGTAAGAACACCTATTTTTTTCACAAGTCATCCACCAACTCTGTTCACATAAAATGAAGCGTTGCGGTCAGGCTGGGCAGAGCTGGGCTGGACTAGCCGCTCAATGTAGCATCCACCCACATAAACATAACTTCCCTCAGCTCATGATAACAACTTTGCGTACGTATGTGTGTATTTGCTTGCGTGTGTGTGTTTTATGTAGTGATATGGTGTATTTTTACCGTATGGTATTCAGTTTTGAAATATTATATTTGTCTAAACGCTTAGGCTTTGTTCCGTCCTCCTCATTCAGCACTGTCAGGTCTACATAGTGTAGCAAAGCAATGTATTACAAAATTTCAAAGCAATTCCACTTTAGTTTTATCGTGTCATCCTCGTGTCCTCCTCGTCTGTTTGTTGCTTTTGTAAGGTGTTTATTAGCACGTGCACGATAAACGTTATTGCTGCCATTTTGTTTGGTATCTTTTACTTGTTGTTTCCTGTTTTGCTGCATCTGACACTTCTTAATGGATCATGTTTAACGTATTTCAAACACTGTGTCTCTCCTCCCAAAACAGAAATAAACAGGTATTTATAAAATCTATAAACTAGCAGTAAACGACAGCTCTTCCTTCGTCTTTTAGTATTTGAGATCAAGTATATTATAGTATACAGTTATGACTGATTGACGGTTTCACTCAAGTCATGATTTATGATATACAGCTTGTGATAAATCTTCTAAGTTATGATACGCATCTACCAAAGCTATAAATTTATCAGAAATACAGTCTCCGTTGTTGATAATGTTCACAGCGCCGGCCAGAAGTAGTCAATAATCTCAAAACAAAGCAATGTTTAGCGATTTCTTAATGAAGGTGAAGGACTCCACCGCCGAGCACTGACGCATTTGTACATCTTGTCCTCATGTGTGTAGCCATTTTGCAGATTTGAGCCTGTACTTGGAAAAGGAAATAAATGTTGGCAAAATGATTCCATAGTGAGCAACAATATTTCATACTAATAGTTAATTTACCTGTGAGGGAAATTGCTCCATGGTGAGGCGAAATAACGTGTGGGCGAATTGACCGGATACCGAAAGTGGCAGAGCTGGATATAATAAAATAATCGTACCTGTATTGAAATATATCCTCATCTCATATGAGTAAAACCATAATTTCTTTCATTTATCCAATAGGTAATATGAGGAGCGCTGGACAAAATCTTTTCTAAAATTATTACGTTTCCTGAATAAAATCCCTGTAAAAACAAACAAATATCAATTCCATAATGTTATATTACACAAAAAGTCAAATATCAGCAATCTTTATCCAAAAAGTGTAACCGAGTGATCTTTCCTCAAAACAAATAAACAAAAACGGGACAATCAGCCAGCAACACCACCCACTGGAATGGCAGCAATCAGCCATTCCCCTCCCTACCCACATCGCCGCCAGCTGAAGGTTCCTCCCACTCCTGCCTTTGTTCATCACCAAGCTACGCAATTATCTCATTCAGGTAACTGCGGCAACCACTCAGACACCTCGACTTATGTACCCAAGACCAATCCGAGCCAGCAGGACGACACGAAACGAGCTCTCATTCATGGGGGGCAAATGAAGGCAGGAAGGCAAACGAGGCCACGGTCAGGAGCAGCTGCACGAGAAGAGAGACGAGTGCGTGACTGGCGAGGACGGCGAGGCGAGACGCGGAGCACTTTATTAAAAACCTAAGGGAGGCGAGAAGGATGATACAAGTCTAATAGAATATGAGGAAGCGCAGAACAGTTAATTACATTACGAGATGACGATGAGTGGCAGTGAAGTGAGGATGATTCTAGCGAACCACTGCCGCCACCACAACAACATGGCTTTCGCACACTCAAGAGCCTCAATCCAGACAGGTGAAGGGAGGGATAAGGGCAGCCAGGTGAGACATAATCCCGCAACAATAAAAAAAAACTCCTCTGTTGAATGCAAGCCATAATCAATATACATCTCGGAAAATTGAATGCAGAATAAGGGCAGCATCAAAGCATCCGTATGTGGAGGTATCCCTACTTCCTCTCTAAGACAACCTGTTCGAAAGGAAAATCATGGTAATAAAAATGAAAAGTTTAATGTAATTGCAAACTCCGTGAAGTAAAAGCGGACTAACTATACTACCATGATCAATACTAAGTACATGACTTTAGCTTCTTATTAGAGAACCAATTAAAAGGAAACATATTCATATAAAAATCATATTAGATTGAACATCTAGTCAAAAACAGACGAGAGAGAGAGAGAGAGAGAGAGAGAGAGAGAGAGAGAGAGAGAGAGAGAGAGAGAGAGAGAGAGAGAGAGAGAGAGAGAGAGAGAGAGAGAGAGAGAATGCAAAATTATTAAAGGGAAAAAGTGTCTACAGTTGCAGACGTAAACAAACACGAAATCTACAATTACACACAAGATATCTTTAACAGGGACCACCACGTGGCTTTATTTATCTTAATCCATTAAAAACATGACGAAAAAAAACTTCAGTAAAACAATAGCAGGTAAAAATAACACACAAAATAGATAATTAGATCACAAATAAATAAATAAATAAATAAATAAATAAATAAATAATGATAATAACAATATCCGTGACAAGACGTAGACACAAACGATAATGTTGTGTGTGGCTGTTCAACTCAAGCAACATCAACATTTTTTTTTTTTTTTATGCAATGAAGAAGACTTGTCGAGGATAAAAAAAAATGGAAAAAAAAGGCCCCACTGGATTTCCCGTTCCCTTAAAGTTATTAAGAGTTATCCAAAACCCAGGGACAAATGTCTTGAGACCTCCCTCTTAAAAGAAGTAAAGTCGTAGGAAGATAGAAACACAGAAGCAGGCACATCCAATCACAATTCATGACAAAAGGAATCACCCATCACATCTCATGGAAATCTCGCTCTATTAACCTCTTCAGTACTAGGACACAATTTTACCTTGAGATTTGTGTACGATTAAGAAGAGTCTATGGAGGTTGGAAGATTAATGGCCACAGTCTTCACTATTTCAATCCCCACATGAATTTCTGAACCTGTATAGAACCAGCAAAATGTAACCTGAATGAATGTAGAAACGCGGCATGGTATTCAACGGAGTAATCATCCAGTGACCCGTGTTTTTTTTATTTTTTTTATTAACCCTTTCCCATTAAATGATTACTTTTATCTTTTTCTTTGATTTTCTTTTCCACAGTAACAAACCACCGTCCATATTTTTCATGTAAAGTAATCAAAAGTAAAGAGGTAGAGAGTGTGTGTGTGTGTGTGTGTGTGTGTGTGTGTGTGTGTGTGTGTGTGTGTGTGTGTGTGTGTGTGTGTGTGTGTGTGTGTGTGTGTGTGTGTGTGTGTGTGTGTGTGTAGTTGGTTGCCTCGTAAGCTGGCCACTATTGCTAATCGCTCTCCTTCTGTCTCTATATGGAGTCTAATCATGATGTCCTTCCTCTTACTTCATTCCTCGATCTACTTCTTCTCTTCCTTCACTATTAATGATTCTTTTTTATTCCAATCAGTTTTACATATTTCCTCCTCATCTTCCTTATTCCTTATCTTCTTCGTCCTCTTTCCCTTCCTTCTCCTTCTTCATTTTCTTAAGTTTTCATCTTCTAACATAGAAAAAAGGGACATGAAAATCTTACCCAACGCTCACAACCGATCAATAGTTGGGCCTTCCAGAGTTTAATTAAACCCGATGGAATTTCCTTGAGAGACTCGGGAAGCAGTGTTCTTTTTTTCTCGGCTCAGAAATTGCATAAACATCCGCTTCTGTTAACAGGCTTAAAGTCACAGCCCCATCGTAAGCTGCATGAGGTGTGTGTGTGTGTGTGTGTGTGTGTGTGTGTGTGTGTGTGTGTGTGTGTGTGTGTGTGTGTGTGTGTGTGTGTGTGTGTGTGTGTGTGTGTGTGTGTGTGTGTGTGTGTGTGTGTGTGTGTGTGTGTGTGTGTGTGTGTGTGTGTGTGTGTGTGTGTGTGTGTGTGTTACTGTTAGTAGAGAAAAATCATCAGAAGACGTCCTCTTTTTCTCGCTTCCATTCTTTTTTTTTTTTCACGGCATGGAATATTTTAGCAGGAAGGTGGTACTACCGCTGGTCTCTCAGGTGACATGTGGTGCCGGGATGATCTTAGGCCTCGTGACGCTAATCGGACGTGTGCTGGCTGCCGGACAGACGCGGGAAGACACATGATCCACGCAAGCTGAATCTCGTTACGATCTCGGGATGTAACGTGGTACCGCGCACTGACCAGGGAGAAGAAAATTTTTTTATCAGCGATGCACAGTCAACAAATAAATAAATCTCCAATAAGGTTGTCCAACAAGTTGTATACGAGTTGACAGATGGATAGATACACAGATATATGGATAGATACAGACGAGAATGTTAATGGTACGAACATCCATCTTTTTTCTAAAATTTTCATATCAATGTTGTCATATTTGTGAGGCAAACAGCATCAAACTCGGAATGTCATTTTTTATAAGAATGCGAACGACTAGACATAAAGAGGCAGTGGATAATTAACATACTAATAAGACCTCTGCTTGTCATGTTTACATAAATGTGTGTGTGTGTGTGTGTGTGTGTGTGTGTGTGTGTGTGTGTGTGTGTGTGTGTGTGTGTGTGTGTGTGTGTGTGTGTGTGTGTGTGTGTGTGTGTGTGTGTGTGTGATCAAAAACTTTAGAGAATACAATCTGAAGAAAAAGATTGATCATCAAAACAGGTTGAATGTAAGGAAACCTCCAACAAAGGGAAAGGTTGATGGTGACAGAGAGAGCTGGAAGGGTTTGACTAGGTAAGGTGCAAGCAGATAGGCACAGTTCCTGATAATAGTAGAAGGAACCCCATTAGGTCCATAAGTAGTACGAGAGTTAAGGCCAATGAGGGCATTGAAAAAGTCATTGCGAACATTCTTAATTGTTGGCATGAAAAGTCAGACAGGGGAGTAGAGGGAGGATCAAGTCCTAAATCATCCAAGGTAGAATTTTCAGGAAAGATTTAAAAGGGAAATCCAGTCTCAGAGAAAGGGGAAATGGCAATGGTGCAATCAGTCTGATATGGAGGAGGGAAACATGAAGAAAAAAAATATCTGAGATATGTTTAGCAAAAAAAATAATAATAACAATAATAAATAAATAAATAAATAAGGGGAAAAAATGCACCCCCAAAAAAATACGAAAAAAACCTGAGTGGATTTTCTATAAATCTGATATGTGAATATTTAATCTTATATCATATTGATCAATAATATCCTTGTACATGTACATAGAAAAAGTAAAATACATAAAGATTCCCCTAAAAGAAATATATAACATAAAACATTATTCTTTATTTACTTTGAGCGAAGCTTCTTGGTGTCATTTGCTTGTGTACAAGTTAACACAAGTTTTGATCAAACGGACCAACCTGCATCACTAAGACCTGGCAAGTGTCTCCTCCAGAGAACACTCCAAACTTTTTATTCCACTCTTGATTACGTAACGATTTTTTTTACTTGATCTACATACAAATGTGACAGTAAAACACAAAAATAAATAAAGCCCATAGAAAAACAGACACCAAGAAAAAATAAAACTGATCCCACAAAAAAAAATGGGATGTTTGAAAAAAAGACGTTTTTTTTCTCACCTAGGCCACCTCTCTATCATCTATAGCACAAGAAGCTGAGATCAACTAAAGTTTGAAGGATTTAAGGTCAAAGAAATAAGAGGAATGTACGCCTCCATGCCAAACACTACCACCTCTGTTATGCGCTCACCACACGGAGACAGATCTCTGACAGGGAAACAGTTGTCATTCCAAGGAAAATCAGCATAATACCACTTCAGATCTCCCCAATTAGCAGACCCAAACATCAGAAACACCTCCGCATTGAAAGATCTTGAGGGATTGGAGAAAATGGACAAGATTCAGATATGAGACTGTGATCGAAGGAGCCCTACGGAGAAGACAAGGTGACAACATAAACAGAAGAATTAGAGGTTAGAAAAAGTCAAGAGTGTTGAGCGGATCTCGAAGACGGTGGTCAGAAGTAGTGTTATACTAATTGCTCTAAATCGTGGAGGAAAGCAAAGTTAAGCGTTAGTTCACCAGGTTCGTCACTGAAGGGAGAGGAAAGCCTATAACTTGTACAACAAAATTTTAGAAATTCAATCAAATTTCAATCACATTCTGTCAAAAGTTATCAGCTACAAAAGGTACAAGTGAGTCGTCAGATGTCCGGCTGTCCGCCCTGCTCACCCAGAGGCCGCACTTCACGCAACAGCACACACACACACACACACACACACACACACACACACACACACACACACACACACACACACACACACACACACACACACACACACACACACACACACCAGTCGAGCGTGAAAGGTCAGGGAGTATGACATGAACCACGACTGTCACACATCCATAGCTGTCATCCTCGCCATAACAACCACACTTTTCATCTCTGCCGCTATCGAAAGCAACACCACCACCACTTCTAACACCAACGTAGTAACCTCCACTACAACTACCATTGCTATTGGAACCCTTAAAACAACAACAACGATGATGACTACTACTACTCCTACTAATACTATTTCTACTATTACAACAACAACAACTACTACTACTACTACTACTACTCCTACTACTACTACTACTACTATTACTATTTCTACTATTTCTACTATTACTACTACTACTACTACTACTACTACTACTACTACTACTACTACTACTATTACTACTACTTCTACTACGACCAATACTAATACTACAAATAACACCCTAGCTATTTTCTTACCAATGCTACACATCGTTGCCTCAAGATTCCACTCAAGAAAAGAATTGGAATGTACATGACGGTCTCTCATTTTTTTTGATGACTTAATATCACTTATTACTGCATGATGAAGATGTGTCTCGACCATCATCACAGAGCGCCCGCACACATGCCAAAGTGGAACCTCGAAGACATTATGTAGGGACAGACAGACAGACAGACAGACAGAAAAAACAGATGGACAGATAGACAGGAAAAATATCTTACACAGTCTTCATTGATTTCGTATTATTTCATCACACGGGAACAGCCGCTCAATGTGAAGCAGACCCAAATCGTCCCTCGCCAAGCCTTCTACAGCACAGGACATTAATGGCGATTTCAAACTGACTGACAGTGTTTGCTCGGGCGGCAATAGTGGTTCATTCACACTGCGGCTGAAGCAACATCGTACTGTCCTGTTGTCACCGCTTCTCTAAGTTCTAAGTCTCTGGAAGTGGACCGAGCGGGAAAGAACACAATCATATAAAGACATGACTGCTTGACACCCTTAATGTTTCGAAAAAATCTGTTGGTGTGAAGCCAGCCTCGCCATCCTTGTCGTGGTAGTTGAGATGGCAGCACTAGTTGGCACTGTTTGTTGAGACATCTTACGTATTGCATAGTACTTACATTTAGCATAAACAGTAAAAACAAAGATGCAAACTGTTTTCCTGACTCATCGAAACGAACCTAATTAAATGAGAGGCCACAAAGGGTCCCACCAAGCTGACAGTATCGTGTCGTGGCTGGTGGCACACTCCTAGGTTGCATCAGCGCCAGTCTCTGATGGCCTTGAGGGGCGTCCAGAAGCCAGGTGGTGCTGGAGGGACTAGGTTGTACTATAGCTTCTCTCGAGGTGTGGGGCCAAAGTTGTGGGTTGAGTGAGGGCTGCAGCATGGAGCTAGTGAAATGGGTGTGAGAAGCTGAAAATCTAGATAAAAGATGAGATTTCTTTTGGCGATTTTCTTTCATCACCACTAAAAACATGACGTAGATGATATCAATAAAAAAAAAAAGACAGAGGTTTTTTCGTTGCATCCAGGTTTTTTTCTTTGAGGTGTGTAACAATTTAATTCGCAGCAACAACGACAGACATTGAAGAAACGGCGGAAAGTGACACAATACTTGAAAAAGAAAATCGCCAACACGCCATGAAAAGACACAAGAATCCTGACCAGACGTACCCACAAACGAAAACAAGGGAAAGTAAATACAAGTGGAGGAAAGATTCTTTTTGACTGAGACATTAGGCGTAAGGTCACGACAGGTTCAAAAGTGTGCTGACCAGGACGAGCCAATAACGACCAATGAAAGGAACACGAGGGCGGACGGGAGGCAAATACCGACGATGCCGAGGATGTCTTGCTTCTTTCTGAAAACGTTGCAACTATCCACCTTAATCACGACGGAAAGGGAAAAATACAAGAAGACAAACAAATCTACCTTCTCTACCACTTCCTTTGAGATCATTTCCTTTGGAGTAGGAGTGACTAAAACAGATACCACAAAAATAAAACAGAAGGCACAGAAGATAAGAAACGTGAGAAATATTAGAGAGAGGAAACACACAAGTAACTTAACCTTAAGGAGACACATTTAGCAGTAAAGGGACCGAGAAATGGGACCGAGGAGCGAGGTGGTGGTGGCGGTGAAAGGGAGGCTGAACAAGAGAGTGAGGCGGGGCAGAGCTGAGAGGAAGCCAAATATTAATAATGAACAGTGGTGATAATGGAAGGGTTACGCCGCGTTTCCTATGCGTCAGCTGGGGTGATGAAGAGATGAATCACGGGAATAAGTAATAGCAGCACTAGTAGTAGTAGTAGTAGTAGTAGTAGTAGAAGTAGAAGTAGAAGTAGAAGTAGAAGTAGAAGTAGAAGTAGTAGTAGTAGCAGCAGCAGCAACAACAACAGTTCTAGCAGCAGTAATAGTGCCAGGAACACTAACGAATGTAAGAGAAGTAAAGTATTAAAAACATGAGTGGTTGTACTGGCAGTGATTGGCGACTCCTATAATGGTAGTGGCGGTGGTGGCGGTGGCGGAAGCAGGAATATGAAAAACATAATCTTACTAACAAAACACCATCACCACCACCACCACCACCACCACCACCACAATCATCACCAACAAGCTTCCAGTCACACAACACAAGAAAACTCTCCCCAAAAAACAATAACCTTATAAATTTTCAGCTCCTCCTCCTCCTCCTCCTCCTCCTCCTCCTCCTCCTCCTCCTCCTCCTCCTCCTCCTCCTCCTCCTCCTCCTTCTACACAACTTTACTGATGACCTCTATGAGCCTCAAAGAACGCTTAAGGTCACGTCAGTCTTAAGTGCGGGAATTAATGAAAACTCGTGTGTGTGTGTGTGTGTGTGTGTGTGTGTGTGTGTGTGTGTGTGTAGGTGGGTGTGTAGGAAGAAAGAAGGTTTGGGGCGCTTAATGAACAAGACAACGAACGAAACCGTCTGTTTGCCTTCTTTCTCTTCATGTACTTAAGTGTGTGTGTGTGTGTGTGTGTGTGTGTGTGTGTTTGTCTTCTTCCCTCAATGTACTTAGGAGTGTGAGTGGCGATGGTGGTGGTGGTGGTGGTGGCGGTGGTGAGAGGGAAAAGGGATGTGCCTTGGTTCATTTCTAAATACGAACATGTGTGGCCTTCATGCTGCTTCTTCCTGACGATGACCTTATTCCATGTAGTCGTAACATTTGCAGGCCGCTTCCCACACACACACACACACACACACACACACACACACACACACACACACACACACACACACACACACACACACACATACACACACACAAATAATTTTACATTTTCCAAAAAATAAAACGACACAACATTTTTTTTCCCCGGTAAATAAAGAGTACTTCCTCTCTCTCTCTCTCTCTCTCTCTCTCTCTCTCTCTCTCTCTCTCTCTCTCTCTCTCTCTCTCTCTCTCTCTCTCTCTCTCTCTCTCTCTCTCTCTCTCTCTCTCTCTCTCTCTCTCACTGTGAGGTAGGAGGCTTTGCGTCACGTTTATCTTGCCTTGTGTTTCCCAGGCTCTTCCACATACGACATCCTCCTCCTCCTCCTCCTCCTCCTCCTCCTCTTCCTTCTGAATCAGTCTCTACGGGGCCTCATCCTCCTGACGCGGCCTCACCGTCATCCCAGCACTGGCCGCCTTTTCCCCAGTCCATTTCATTCTTCTCGTTCCTCTCGCTGCCTTCCTCGTTCCTCGGCCCACGCCTCGCAGCAGCCTATTTGTCTAGCCCGTTACCGCCTCTTTGTCTTCCCTGTCTTTGAAAAGCCACGTTTCATAATGCATTTTCATCTCGAGGCTACACCAAGACATAAGTTTGCCTATTATGAGGATTGTGCGCGTGCGGACATATTTGTGTGTGTGTGTATTTACCTAGTTGTAGTTTTACAGGGCCTGGGCTTTATGCTCGTGTGTGTGTGTGTGTGTGTGTGTGTGTGTGTGTGTGTGTGTGTGTGTGTGTGTGTGTGTGTTCGTCTTTTGCTCACAGTGATGGCTTGATATGATCGGATTTTTTTCCTTTTTTTCTTTTTACTTTTCCAATATTTGGTATCTCTCGACTCGATTTTAAAGCAGAGAAAAAAAAAAAATAAACATGATGGTTTTGCAATGGAGGTAACAAAAAATAAAAGAAAAGACTGCCAAACACACACACACACACACACACACACACACACACACACACACACACACACCTGGCGATGAACCACCTCCAGTACCTGCTTCTTGGATGATATGCCTTAACTTCTTCAGTACTGGGACGCATTTTCAACACGAGTTTTGGGTACAATTAGACGATTTTCTTTACATTAGGAAGGATTTATGGGGATCAAAAGATTAATGGCCAGAGTCTTCATTATTTCATTCCCCACATGAGTTTCTGAAGCTGTATAAAATCACCAAATAGTAAGCAGAGTGAAAATGAAAACGCGTCATGGTGCTGGAGAGGTTAACTAGCACGCCGTGGCCTGAATGGTGAGGGAAGCCTTTCGGGGGTCATAACTGATAGAGAGGCAATCACACAGACCACGGCCACTTCCCTGCCACCTCACCGCCCCTTCCCTAGTTCAGGTACATCGTGTGTGTGTGTGTGTGTGTGTGTGTGTCTGTTTTATCGGTCTGTGTCTCTCTGTCTGTTTGTGTGTGTTTGTCTGTCTGTCAGTTTGTCTATCAGCTAATCTATCTACCTATCTATTTATCTATTTGTTTGTCTATCTGTCTGTCTGTCTGTCTCTCTATTCATCCATCTACCTATCTATTTGTCTGTCTGTCTATCTGTCTGTCTGTGTCTGTCTGTCTATCTATCTGTCTGTCAGTCTGTCTGTTTGTCTGTATATCTGTCTGTCAGCCTGTCTATCTATTCATCTATCTATCTATCCATCTACCTATCTATCTATCTATTTATTTGTCTGTCTGTTTGTCTGTCTGTGTATGTGTCTGTGTCTGTATCTGTCTCTCTTTCTGTTCATCTATCTATCTTGCGTCTGTCTGTCTGTCTGTCTGCCTGCCTGCCTGCATGCTTGCTTGTATGCTTGAGCGTGTATGTGCATAGGTGCCAGCGCATTTACGCACACTGCACCGCGCTCAGCCTCCCCAGCGCCTTCCCTGGTGATGGCGGCGGTGTTTCCT